>NW_025945249.1:0-42621 GCF_000764305.2 Hyalella azteca | reverse complement strand
GCTCCTTATCGAACCCGGTGGAAGTCTAGTAGCTTCTTCAAACTATCGCCAGTCATGAAAAGATCCGGTCAAATGACACGAGTTTAGATCTATGAACAAGGCACGAAATGGAAAAGAATCGGCGACAGGCCACATCAGGCCTACACTTCAGAGCCGACATCACTATGTTATGTTATGTTATGAGAGCGATGATTAGGTTAATTTACAATGCATTTGTTAAATGGAGTTGAAAAAGCCAAGGTGTCGAATGAAACCAATGTATATACTTGTGTGCCAAGTTTATTGGAAACTGGATCTCGTTGAAATTAATTTCTCTTCTTACGACTGATTGCCGCACTCGAATTGGAAACAACAAGCATGCAAACCTCAACTAGCGCACTATTCTAGGCCGTGTATTGAAGAACAAAAAGTAACTTCTTAAGAAATGACCATCACAACGTAAAGTTGTGCAAACAACGGAAAATGAACGGATACGAACAATTATATTATTTACACAATATACATGGGGTATTTAGGTGTTAACTTGCCAAACTGAACACAAGAATACATGCAGTTCAATACAAGCATAGCGTTTGTCCACCATATCATATTCATTGCAGAGGTTAAAGGAATAATTTCAAGTGTAATACGAGTGCACTACTTCTAGACAGTGCACTTATGCCCTAAACATGAGATAATTGTTACGGTGCAGCCGCTGCGTCCGAATTCTTAAGCAGGAGTCTACAGGACTAACACTCATTTAGCACGAGGCCGCACACAAAAATATCACTTGTAAGATTGTAACACATTATGGATTTTTTCGCTTGACGGTTGTTAGTATGGACATGGAGAGAATGGAATTGCTTGAGAACTTTCAACGCAATACTCAAAAAGGAGCAAATATGTCACAAGAGCAAACCTTGCCCCGTCGTACAGTAACAATTACGGAAATGCAACAGAGGATTGTAGTAAATTCAATGAATAATAGCAACCATACTTCATAATTACATGTCAAAAAAATAATAGAAAAATGTATAAAGTGCACTCAAAAAATTCACAGAACATGAATTTAGGAATATATGACAGGCTGATTAGCGAAATTTAGCGGTTTTGATCGAGGTATTGTTCCAGCCCGCGCTGAACATTCCAACTTTATCGTTGACAAGAAGCTAACATTGCAGCACTGCACGGTGCATATAACCTTGCTAAGGAAATATTTACGTTCCATTTTGTATGAGAGTATTTTTAAGATTCTATAAGATAAGGAATATCAGTCCTGGCGCTTGAATTTGAGTGAGCTGAGAGAGAAATTAAGAGTGTTAATTGAGAGTGAACATTTCTCTTTTCTCCACAATGCATATGAAAACAATAACTCATCGCAACATTAGACGTATTTCAGCAGTAAATTACTATATATTTACAGAGCGTCTCCACCAAAAACATTCTACTGACCAGTCACTCTTCGTTGGATTAGCCGCCGTATGGATTATCACAATAAATCTATTTAATCTACGGTGGCAGTTAAATAAGCTCGACATGTCCGGACTTGAGGAGCTCTTGTATGCTGCTGTACATCATTAAATGCTGGTCACCTGCCACCAGGTCAACTTCTTCGTCAGCATTTTCGCCCACTTGATCACTAATAAGAACACCAGGCGAATCTTTCAGTACTTTCAGGAAGACATAACCGTTCATGTTAGGGACAACACTCATTTTCTTGGCATCAAATTCTGCGAGTTTCTCGTGAGTGATGTGTCGTAAGACGAGCTTGTTGAAGTGAGACTCGATGCTCTGGGCATAAGACTTGGCGTAGTCCAGCTCCTGGGGGGACAGCAAGGCTAGACTAGGGTCGTCCAGCTCACCATGCTTTTCGAGCAGGTAATGCGTGAAGCGCTCAATTTTCAGGAGCCGACATCTGAGGTAGCTGGCTACCACGTACCTCACGCGCTCCAGCTCCATGCGATGTATTGCGAGACGCAAATCAGTTTTCTTACATCTTCTCAAGTTGTTGTTCATCTGCGTGATCTGGTCGAGCATGCAGTCGACCAGTTCACTCTGGTGGCACTCGAGAGTTGGAGACAGACGTTCAGTTCTCCACAAGCTCTCAATTTTTAGAAGAACTTCAGCAGCTGTCACAACCTGACTTTCATCGTCGTCGGAAGCGCTTAATATATCGTCTGTTATATCAGCCATTTTCATAAGTCAAATGTTGGTCAAACTTTGCGTGAATAATTTAAAAAAATAATAGTGATAGTTCTGGGATCAAGTATGTAGAATAATAACGAGGGAAATTAATTTTAATTTCTAAGTTCAAATAAAAGCTGCAAAGAAAATAAACAATCTGAATTAGTAAATATCAAAATTGTTTCAATGCACAGGCTTCACGATCAGCCTGAAAGGTCGTTAGTCTACTTGAGGAAGTTCTGACTCAATTCCTCCATAATGCGGCTAACTGCGATAAAAACCTCATGTTCTTTGCTGAAGCATCAGAATCAAATATCACAGCTCTTTCATGAGCAAGTCAGGTGGCTGTCCTTACTATGCATTTGTTACATTATTAGTTGTTATATTCATCCCTTATTAAGATTTTCCCATTGAAAATGTAGTAAGAGACAAATTTTACATGTACAAGGGAAAGTAACTATTGGATAACAATAATACTGCATGATGGTACTTGCGATGTACTACTTCATATACTGGTATTACAATATTGCGATGGTACGCAATGACTGATGGATGACTGGGCACCCTGCGAGGAGCTGTCAGTTTTTCCCTTAACCTCTACCGTATAATTCTAAACAATCCTCAGTCTTAAGCTCATACATTTTAGAAAGGATAGACAACAACCAGAAAGCAGCCTGTCTAGTTTCTTTTTCATTTTAAAGTTAACTTAGCCCATTTAGACCTGGGAGTACTCAACTCCAGTTAATTTTGTATCCCTCTTTATTCATTCTGTTTATTTGTGTACATAAAGAAGATTCACAGAACTTGTCACATTTAGTATCTCATTTAAGGTTCGTTCCTCCAGTGGCAGACATATGAGCATACACCAGAAGAGGGGAGGGGGGCAGAAGGAAGGCAGAAGCCACCACCTCTGCAGGATTGCTAGGGGAGAATATATGGACATGGCTGAGGGGAAGAAATGGCGAGCAGCAATTGGTGACAACCCAAACCTAAACATTTACGATGACAGGCCACAGCTGTGGCCAACCATAGCCGTAACTGGGAACAGCTTGGCAGTGGCTGAGCCATAGCTGTGACTGGGAACAGCTGTGGTCCAGCCATAGCAGTGACTGGGAACAGCTGTGGTCCAGCCATTGCAGAGACTGGGAACAGCTGTGGCCCAGCCATTTCAGAGACTGGGAACAGCTGTGGCCCAGCCATTGCAGTGACTGGGAACAGCTGTGGCCCAACTATTAACTGTTCACCAATACATTATTGAGTGATAACTTCAAGGAATTTTAATTTTATGAAGAGTAATATTGAAAATTTGCAGTATTTTCTTTGATTAACTGTTGCACGGTTCAAACATACCTATATTAAGAGGTGGCCTGGGACTGCTATGTCCAAAATACATAACTACCGTAAAATGGGGTAACTTTGACCACTTTTTTTCAAAATGATGCCATTTTTTTACTAGATAAGTTAAACTTGAATTGAAACATGCAAAATACAGGTCTATACTCTACCTTTACTCACCAAAAATTGCTGGCTCCTGCCTCCCATAGTTTTGATGTAATTTCAAAAAAAGTGATGGTCTTTGTTACCCCAGCTCTTGGGGTATCTTTGACCGGGTGGTGAAATCAAGTTTATTTTTTGGTAAAATAACTCCAAATAACTCCAGGTTTTGGTGCATTGTAGTAGAACTCTTCTAGTTACATATGCAAATGACAAATTTGTGGGACGTGTCATAGCTTGCAAATTGGGGGCACCGCCCCCCAATAGGCAAAATGTGACCACCTAATGGCAGCCGTGACGGGGTAACATTGACCGGCTTGGAAATTAAGTTAAAATTACCATATATAAGACTCTGTAGAGTCTGAAACATAAAGAAAAAACATTAATAGGTGTATGAAACATAAAATATGTTATATAGGTACCTATGGTAATTTTAACTTAATTTCCAAGCCGGTCAATGTTACCCCGTCATAATCATTAGGTGGTCAAAGTTTCCCCATTGGGGGTTGGCACCCCTCATTTGCAAACTATGACACTTTCCTAAAATTTGTCTTTTGCATATGTAACTAGAAGAGTTCTACTACAATGCATCAAAACCTGGAGTTATTTTACCAATAAATAAAAAAATTGGAGGGGGTACTCCGACAGGCTTTAAATAGTAGCTCTTTTTTGTGGGTCACATTATTAATTTTTTAACCTATTAGATATGCAAACTTTTTAAATCTTTCTATTGTGTTACATAGCCTCAGTATTAGGCCTTTGATGCCATTGACAAAATTTTTCTATGTCAAATCATTTTTGAGTTTTGGGGGTTTTTGTTAAAAAAACGAAAAGTGGTCGAAGTTACCCCACCGGTCAAAGTAACCCCATTTTACGGTACCAAGGATATAAGATTCACATGTACGAGGAAGAATGAACTCAACTACAATACAGAACATGCCAGAGCAATGCCTTGCACAATATTTGATGGCAGATTAGATGGGAGCAGCATGCTGTAACTATGTTTCTTTAGGAGCTAATCAGCAACTCTTTGATCTGATGTAATTAGATGCATGAGATCACAATGGGCCCGGGGCGCAATGTAATTGTCACTTTAGGTTAGGGGAGGGCAGTTCCTCCATCTAACAAAGGGGATGAGTTATTCCATAATCATGCCAAGCTGGTAAATAAAATGTATAAAAAAAATTTTAAAGACCACGTTTTTCATATGGACTCAAAAGTAGAAAATAATTTTTCGGCAGCTACTGATCTCTGTTTGCTTTCATTCTCTTGGTCTTTTGTATTTCAGTTAAAATATTTTACAACATCTAAAACGAAAAACGTGGGGCGCATATGTATTTAATTGTTTGGTGATTACTTGATATGATGAATATGATGGTTCATTGAACATTTGATAAGTGTATTGCTGATATAATTAGAAATAGTGGTTGAATTCAAAATTGAAATTAAGGCATGCCTAAATGAAGATGCGCCCCACATTTTTCGTTTTAGATGTAAAATATTTTAACTGAAATACAAAAGACCAAGAGAATGAAAGCAAACAGAGATCAGTAGCTGCCAAAAAATTATTTTCTACTTTTGAGTCCACATGAAAAACGTGGTCTTTAAAAATTTTTTTATACATTTTATTTTCTACTTTTTAGTTGTTTTAAGTATTTTATTTTCTCATTTTTTGTCCGTTGCTACACACGAAACACGTTGTTGCGAGCCAATTTACTTGACTTGATGTACGTATCGATGATACGAAGCGTATCATCGATATACGCAGTCTAAACACGAATATCCTCTCGAGGATGACGTGCATTAAAGGTTCCAACCCCTGCTTGTGAGTTCCTTTAGAGTTTATACGCCTGGAAACGTGCAACAAATTATTGATTATTGTATTGTTATCGGGAGCTGAGCTTCCCTAAAAGTTTCAGAGCGCTAGCTAATGGGAAAGTTGGTGAAATATCGATTGCAAGATTTGATCATCACAGACACGAAAGCGAGCTAAGAAAAACGTGGTAATATGGCAGATGCCACCGATAAAAACACTTGGTTTCAAGGTCAACTTTACCCATCCCTATGACAGTTGTCCAATTTCTTTAATGAAAATTTAGAAAAATGGCACATTTATTGCCTGATTTTTCTGAAAATCATCTGTGAAATGATTGCCTTTACCTGTGATTTTTGGAAAATTCTGCCCAATATTCCTGATTAGTAATAATGAGTAAAATGACTGGTAATATTGAAATAAGAAGTCCTAGACTGAAAAAAATAAATCTATTTAGTTTAGTGGCTTCAACCTCATATTAAGCATTAACTGTGCTGAAGCACTTGGATAAAGTTAACTTACAATATGCATAATAATTTAAATAAATTTTATTTAAATCTAAGTTTGAGGGTTTTATTAAAATCTAATTAACTTTATAATTTTATGGCTAAAAAACAAGATCCATTAAAAAAATAATAGCGGTTTCAGCATTTATTAGACCGGACGCTTGTCACTGATTCATTGCAGAACATCCACAGCTTGTTTCAGACTTGAACTCACAACTCACTGCTTCAATTTTGCTTTACTTAATCTTAACCGCCCGGCCTCCTTGCCGATTCTGACCAGAAACTGGCGCACAGAGCTGGGATCAAACCTGCGCCTCACTGGCCTCTGCTCCAATCTTGGTACTCTGAACTTTAACCACTGGGCCACCCTGCACCCATTATTCGCAACCTTTACATGGAATTGTAGTTTTTCTTCTTATTATTCACATTTTTTTCAGCTCTTAAGAAATTTTAGCAAATTCAGGATTAGAAATTTCCAATTAATACTGAAATATATAATATTGCAACTTCAAAGTGATATATTACTATATAATTACTATATAATCTATATAATCTATTTATTATATATAATAAATTATAATATAATATATAATAATTTTTTATATATAATCTATTTATTACTATATAATCTTACAGCCTAGTTGTGCAGTTGTGTTACCAGGGCCCCAGGGGCAGGCAATTAGAAAGGAAACAGTTCATCTAGTCAATCTAGTGAGAATCTTGCCATCCCAAAATTGGCTGGTAAGCTACAGTAAAGGTGAATAGCCTGTGCCCTTTGGCAGCCCATTCAGGATTCAGCCATTTGTAATATTCATATTGGCATGTTTTCCTAAAATTGCTGGTAAAAACAATCACTTCAAACTTCAGAGAATTTTTAAAATTGCATGTATAAAGTACATTTTTCTCCATTTTTTTCACTGAAAAAATTGGTAAAATGCCCATGGTCAGGAAGATGTGCCAGGTGCGCAGGAATTATTTTGTCATTTTAACAACCTGCGCGGTGTGCCGTACTACGTTGGTAAAAAAATGCGCCGTGCGCCGTACTTTAGAAAGCTAAAATAGTTCTACTATTTTAGTCGACAATATATGCGAGTATATTTACTACGCGAGTCGAACTGACAATAATAAAATGTAAGACATGTCCGGGTTACTTCTGACTCTTCCGCTTGTCCGCCTTGTCGGATACGGAACGTACGGTAATCGTAAACTGCGGCTATTATACATACGAAATGTAAACAGACGGTGTTCAGTGTAGCCATATGACTTTGGAGAAAATTTCTTCTAAAATAAAGTTCTAGATTTCTCATTCACCAAATTTCCGGGATTGCGCGAACACGTGCGCACATAGTGACAAACCAGAGATTTTTTAGAATCAATTCATTTTTAATTTCCTCATTTACTCAAGACTTAAACCAATTTCTTATGTAAGGTAATGCTGGTATCCATGATACTTTACTGGTCTACTTATAGGACTCAAAAATGAACTTGAGGGAGAGTCTAAAAAACTCTCTGCTTTGCCACTATGCGTGCGCAAAGAGAATCAATTTTCATTACATTGCACCAACTGAGCACAGCAATAGCTTAAAAAAAGTGAAAATGCGCGGGAAAATTCACCAAAAACATACATCATCCTGAGTGTGGTAAAATGCCATACAAATGGGCAAAATAGAACAGATTAATGGGAGTTTGCGTCCAATTAACAATTTAACATAACAGGTGGCTCCAGTCCCGAGTCCAAACTCCAAACAGACCAGCATTCCATTTCCACTTTGGACTATACCACTAACCACTGACCACTGTACATACTACATAGCAATGATAGCATCAGCATCTGGCCCAGCTCTACTGCTCTAGCTGAGCGTGAGCTGCAAAAGTTGATATTCTGCTGTAGCCTGTAAGTGCTCAGTTAAGAACTTAAAAAAGTTTCCCCATAAAATCAAATTTACTCAACTTTCATAATTTCTGCATTTTCTTGATGTGATTTATTTGAGAAATTTATTGGACTCAACAGGCAGCTGGCTCAACTTGATGCTCAAAATTGGTTATCTTAGAATCTTTAGGAATACAATTTACAAATAAAATTAGTGGATAAATAAATATTGAAACATTTTAAAGCAAAAAAAGTCATCATCACAAATTCACTATGAATCATTCATTGTTAAACATTATAGCCTTTATAGGTAATGATGACAGTTCAGTGAGTTCACAGTTTTCACACGTATGAATGATGGCAGTTAGGCGGGCCTAACACACATGGACATGACAGTGATGACACACGTCAGTGCCACAGTTCAGTAACTTCAGTGTTCACACTGTCACTGTGAGTCTCTGAGACTGTGACACTGACGAGCATCGAGTGACAGTCGACAGTTCACAACTTCATAATCATAGTCATAGTACTTCACAGTTCAACGACAACAATCAACACCTGCAGCTTGAAATCTCGAATATTGCAGCACACAGCTGTAAGTGTAGTATATATAATTTTTCAATTGTAAATAGAGAGATACAATTTTAAAATAATTGAATAAATTTTTCGTGTACCTAAATTATTATTTGTAGCCTGTAGGTATGCATCAAGTCGACAATATGGCGACATGTTTAAATAAATAATGAAAAAATAAAATGACAATAAACCACATACTAACGAAACCAATCGAGTTTCATATTAAATGATTAGCTTTTTCAAGAAACCTGGAAACGTTCGAGAAAGGTGTCTCCATCATTTCTATTAGTACACGAAAACGGGAACTATACTCAAATTCGCGCGCCGCCGGGCGTCAAGCTGTCGACTAACGCTCATATTTAGTTGGGCTACGGGCGGTTGACGTGAGATGCACGTTATAGGCTGATATTTAATTTTCAGATTAGAGGAATTATCTTTTTACCGCCAAATTGGACTTTCATGTCACCTCAAAAAATCAATGGTTTTCTATTAATTTCACGTTTTCTTTCATTTTTTCGAAAAATTCACACGAACAAAAAAAGTCTTAGATTTTTTTTACACATGTGTACCAAGTTTCAAAGTTATCTGTCTGTAAATGAACGAAATAAAATTTCCAATATCCAATGGCAATTTCCAATATCTAGTGGAAATTTTATTTCGGTTATTTACGGACGGATCACTTTAAAACTTGGTACACATATGTAAAAGATCAATCTAAGATTTTTTGTTCGTGTAAATTTTTCGAAAAAAGTGAAGGAAAACGTGAAATTCTCAGAAAACCGCCAAAAAGGGGGCACTGTAGAAATCTATCTCCTCCTCGAATTTTCCAGCTACAACATCAAGACGCATATCATTCGATGCGTAAGGACCATATCCATCGATTGGTCCTTGCTGTTTTTCGAAATTATAATTTTGTGGGTGGGGAGGGCATTTTTCGAAAAAACTGTGATTCCCCCCCCCAACCCTTTCCAATTCCCCCCCCCCCTTTTTTTCAAAATATTTTCTGAACTATAACGAAATTGAAAAAAAAGGTACGACAAATCTCTAGATCTTTTATTTGCGAATCGAACGGTATATCTCTCATTGCTGTAGCTTAAAAACTCAAGAGGAGATAGGTTTGCAGTGACAATAAGTGTGAATGTTCAGGAGAGCGCGGCAAAGTCCCGAGCGCCTCGAAATAGGCATTTAAAATGGCATGAATACAAGACTAGACGTTACTGCAGCTGAAATTCAGTCAAGGCTGGTGGGAACGACTGCATGAACACCATCCCACACGACAGCAGCCGGGTAACTAAAGATCAGCGTCTTTAGGTCGTCTATTTATGTGCCCAGCCGGTAATTTTCGCCTATCTTAAATGTGAAAGAACACTTCTACCCTAACTTTTTCGCGATCTGTCGTCAAGGCATAAATCAACGAACAGATATGATTTTGGTACCGTTGGATAGGTCAGAATGTCAGCTTTAAGGCTTGTAGTCAGAATGCAGCGAAGTCCGAGAACGATGTTTTCACGACCATCGTGTAAAATCCTTGATCTGCCAGAAGCTCGGCCAGTCGCTACCCTCGAGCTTGGACTCTTTGTAAAATGATATCCTAGCCAGTCCCTTTCTCGCGGCAACTGGTCGCTTTCAGGTGGCCGAGGAATGGCCAACGGACGGCTATAACTAATTGGACTAGGCCGATCACTGGCCACGTATTATTCTTTGCCTCTTCATTGAGTTCGCATTCATCATGCCGCCCGTCGTGAACTGACAGTCGAGTAATTTACGACGTCTCTTTCCCCTCATACCTTCCACAACGCCTCCATTTGAGCAGCTAGTATGCGGTATTTTCCCTCCGCATATCAGCAGGTTCGATCGTAACTATTTTTTAGAAATAATATTTACAACAAGGAGGCTGATCAAAGAATGCCGAGTATACCATTCAATGGAGAATAAAAATTACAACCCGTTTACATCTCGAAAAAAGTATAAAAGTCGCAGACTTGATGAACAATAATATTCAAAGTTCCTTGAAATTTCCTCTCATTAAAACTCTTTTTGTTATGTTAAAATATGTTAAAACTCATATTTTTTGTTCCTGTCCACCGTTTAAAAATAAATAGCTGGGTAAGCATGGAAAAATCCATATCGCCATCTCATTTACGAGTGGAGTAAAGTCTATTCTAAGTTGTGAAGAAACGCATAGGAAAGAGCCGAGCCTGTTCGAAGTCTCTCGGTTCTCAATCAGGGCCTTAAGAGGCCCGTTCAACGCGCTCAGCCGCGGTAGTCGTCTATGGGGATTCTTAACTATGAATTCGACAGATAACTCCTCTAATAAATAAGATAAAAATCTGAAATTTGGAATGCTATCCTGGCTAATTATTTTCAATCTGTGGACATTAAGATAAATTATGTAAACTTTGTATTACCAGTGTTATCGCTAACGAAAATTTTGAACCATGAGGATCGTAAAACGAGCGACTTTTCTAACATTTTCGCGATACCAGTTTGTTTAACTCGTTATTCGTCATTGATCGCTATACCAAGCATTTCTGAATAATTTTTCTGGTGGTAGTTATATTCGTTTTTAACAACAGGTCCGTGAATTTTCCGTAGATTTAATCGAGATTTGCCNGTCTATAATAGTCACACAAGTACTATTTGTACGATTATGGTCCTTTAAATAATAGCTGTCGTCAATTCCTGTGAAAAGTTATATGAGAAACAAAACAACCTGTAACAGTACAGGGAAAGCGAAAATGGGGGATGGAGCCTCAAGCTTTTCTAAACCTGTGCCAATTCATTCAGGAACTCGATAATTATCTACGTAACTTTTAGGCGATGATAGTTAACATATGACAATATAAGACCTGCATGCCATAAGTGTTATGTTACGTGCATATAATATCCGGCGCAATTTATTCGTTCACCAATCAATCGCTTTCCCTTCCCTCCCCATGAGTTCCTTGCCACCATAACTGTGCTGCCAGACCTCATGCCTTGCTGCCGAGAAAATTTTACACCGAGTTTGGCCGGTAGGCTCCGAGAAGACTTCGCCTGTCTTTGATGCAGGCTCTTAAGGTGGTGCTTGAGAGCCGCGAGGTCCCGGACAGGTTCCTAAGCAGTTCTTCACTAATTAGGGTGAACTTTACTCCACTCGTAAATGAGATGACGATCTGAAATTTTCCATACTTATCTAGGTATTTATTTACAATCCGTGTAACGGAACAAAAATATGTTAGCTTTGTATAACACCAGTTATGATAGATGCTAATTTTGTACCTCGCTGTTAATTAAACCGGCATCTTATCGAAATTTTTGAGACGTTAAGGTGTAGTACTATTTATTCTCTATCTGATGTTACTAAATACATGTCAGAATCAACATCCATTTTGTAAATATTCACGGCCAAGAAATGTTTTCATCACTGCTAAACAGGACTTTTCACATTTTCATTGGATGCTAGCGCTGAGCACGCTGAAAGTGTCGTACGCTCATAAATCTCTGGCTTGAAGTGCCTACCCTTGTCTAAGAGGGCAAGAGGGGAAGGGGATAGAGGGGATAGAGGGTAGAGGGGAAGACATCCTCTACCCCTCCTCGTATGAGGTAGACAGGCTGCACTGCTCACCCTCCCCTGTTCCCTCCTATGGCCCTGTGTTAAAGGGCTAGCACGTTTATTACAACACTCCATTGTTAGTTCGTTGGCGACAACCCTTGTGACAACATGCGATTCTCTCGTAAGCAAACGAAAAGCCCAAGACTGTGTCTTTCAGCATACCGAATCAATAGAGGATTACAGTTAAAAAGATGGAGGTAAGATTTATCACATTTTATTGCTTATTATGAAATATGAAGATAACAACATAAGTGAGTAATACATAAAATTATAGTTTAAAATTAATTTATCTCTTTAAGTTTCCTGCCATTAACATGTTGATGGTAAATATTAATGCTTGCAATTATGTAATACCGATTTTCAAGTCTTTGTTCAATATTGTATCAATGTTGTTCTTTGCTCCGCAGGAAACAACAAAATCTCCTAAAGGATCTAAACGCATCGGCTTCGGGTGAAAATGTCGCCAACAATATCACTCCAACTGTGGATCTTACTAGCGATGAAGACGATCTGAGTGATTTAGTGATCGAAATTTCGGAGGAAGCGAGCGTGCAGGATGCTAACCCATATAATAATAGTGAAGAGTTGAGCATGCTGAATGCCGGATCAGATCGAAGCAGTGTTGTGTCTAATACAAACAGTGACATTCTACAAGTGTTTCAAAATGCATTAAAACCATTAAGTGGTAGGAGGCTCTTCGATGTCAAAAATCTTTTTAGTGATGTGTGTAAAATGGCGTTGCATTATACCAACATGTGTTCATTTTACAATTTCATTTTTGTAAGAGAGGTCCGACGAGGGCTTTACGCTACTTTTTGAATTCCAATGTAGCATGTGCAATTTAAAAATGTGTGTCCGTACTGAAGAAGAAAGTCCTGAGGAAGGAGTTCATTCATCAAATTATTCAGCAGTGTCAGGTGCTCTAGCTATAGGCATCGGAAGGTCGCAAGCTTCAGAATTTTTGGGATCACTCAGCGTTCCTTTCGTCACTCAAAACACATATCATAAATACGAGCAACGTGTTAGTGACAAATGGATCGAAACATCTTTGGAAAGCATGCAAGTCGCGGCTCAAGAAGAAAAAGATTTGGCCATCCGAGAAAATAGAGTAGATGCAAATGGTATCCCTAAGATATTAGTTACTGCAGATGGTGCCTGGTCTAAGCGATCGTATGGGNCTGTCTCTTATACACATCTAGATGTGTATAAGAGACAGTCTGTAACCTTCCCTCGACGTACCTATATAAAGAGAAAATAATTAATAGTCTAGTGACAATATGTTTTTCGTTCAGAAATTTGTACTCTATGAATTAAATATCATCGAAATTATTTAGGTATTGAATGTGATGTATTTTTGAATGTTTTGTATGTGTTTTTGTTTTTGAATGTGATGTATCTTTGGGACCTGGCCCCGAGCATGTCAAAGTGTCGTACGTTGTCGCGACACTTTCCTTAGCGGTCATAAATTAGCTCGCGTGAAGTGGCCGAGTCCATCGTCTACCCTCTTCCTAGGGGGTAGAGGGTCAACCTCCTTACCCCCTTACCCTCCTGGCTATAACAGTGATATTCTACGAGTGTTCGAAAATGCGTTACAACCATTAAATGGTAGGAGGCTCTTCGATGTTGCGGGAGAGGGTTCCAAGTTCAAGGTCAGATGAAAGTTACCGGACGAAGTAAATGTTATTTCGTGACCTGGATACCAGAAGATATACACATAACTGTTGTTGATTTTGAACCGATGTTTTGGAATTTTCTCGAATTTTGTCATGTAGCCGAGACGATATGAGAATAGGAACCCTCATAAAATTTACACACACACCCATCCCCTCTAACAATCGCCACTGCTGTGCCACAACCTCCCTTTCTCTCCATCCCCCTGCTGCGGTACTCCTCCCCACCCAGACCCTCTTTGTGGGCTGGCTAACAGACTACACATCAAGGCACTTCGTGCCAGTGTCGCTGTCGGTACGAGGAAACTATTGGTCTGAATTACAGCCTTTGTAGTTTAATATATCTTAATTACCAGTTAAAGTTAGAATTTCGACGCTTTTCTGTAACCTTCTTTTTACGTGCCTATAATATTAACGTGCCCCCCAAAAAATAATTAGTACCTAATCTAGCGACAATTTGTCTTTCGTAAATAAACCCGCACATCGGAGGTGGGGGTAGAGGGGAGGGGTGTGAGGGAACAGCTCACTGAGCTCAGCTGCCTAAACACCTTTCAGCTGCCTTCTCTTCCCAAGTCTATGCACATACAAGTTGTATTCTATTAATATATTCACTTAATAACATAAGTAAAATTTCGGCGCGTATCTGTAACCTTATTTTTACGTGCCCATAGAAATGACATGATTACGAAAAAATAATTAATAATCTAGCGATAATTTGTCTTTCGTGTAGAAATTTATACTATTTAAATTAAATATCACAGACACTATTTCGGTTTTGAATATAATGCATTTATATACTGGGGATGAGAATATAAACAAATAAAAATAATTAAATTAATTAATTACAATAAAAAATTCAATTTATGCTTATATATTTTTAAGGTTTGGCGCAATCATTGTTTTATGTTTATTTGTTTTTTTTTTAAGATCGCGCGATCGCGCTGTAAATAGCAAAGAATTTGCTGGCAGTAGTCAAAGCTCATTCATTACATGCTGCACTGTTGTGAGCTTGTACGGTGGTCCAGCCCGACATGGCCTGAGCAAGCACGCATTCCTATACGGCATCGCGTCGGCCAGACGTATGATAACCAGCCCTCACGCGTCTCGGCAGCAAACTCGAGCAAGCTCGCTGTGGAGTTCGGGCGGCTTTGAATACAAACCTTAAAGCGCCCCATACACTAGCGTATCTGACTCGCGAGTCCGGCTAACTGATTCTGACTCTCGGATCTGATCTGGCGAGATTTCTCCATACACCTACGTACTTTGCTCGCAGAGCCCAGTCGTGAAGATGAGTCATCGGAGGCAAGTTGCTGCTGCTGCCATCATTTTGAGTGAGCTCGGAGGAGTGAAAAAGCAACGGAGAAAACGATCTATATGGTCGAAAGGATGGCTTGTCAATCGACAAAGATTCAGCCATATAAATTTGCTAAATTTCATTCGCGACGATAGTCGAAACGACTATCGAAACTATTTAAGGATGTCTGCAGAAAACTTCAATGTCCTTTTGGACCAAGTCAAACCCTTCATAGCAAAACGAGATACTGTACTTCGGAAAGCTATAACAGCGGAGGAACGGCTAATTGCTACTCGACGCTTTTTAGCCACCGGACGGTAAAGAAAACGGCATAACTATGAACTGTGTTTATTTCCTTTTTATTCCATTATTTATTGTAGATGAAATTTGTGTTAAACAAATTAGTTAAATTGTAGAAAAATGTATACACGCACATCAGTTTGAATTTCTTAATATTATTAATCATCAAATTAGAACGTGTTCTCGGCCTCTTCGTCATTTGATTTTGAGATGGAGGTTGAATAATTTGTTATAGTAGTTACATAAGAAGACGCTGCTTCTGTCTCATGACAAGGAACAGCTGAATAACTACAGTGAGAAATGAAATGGTCATTTGTCAAAGTGTTCTTTAACCCTTTTAAGAGGACGTCATTAATCAACTTGTCAGCAATATCTCTTTGAGAAACAGGCATGCGGCGAAATTTAGCTGCATACGTCTTGGTTAGGTCATCGTATTCATCCTCCGGTCTATTTAGTACAGCAGAAGCCTTTTCTAGAAGTGCTTTGCGTTGGCGCACTTCCTCTTCAGCACTATAATTTTTTGTTCGCTTTGGTGAAATTCTTTTCCGCTTTGTGGACGAAGTCTGTGATTCACTGTACAATAATTCTTCATTGTCGGCGTTGTTCCCATCTTCGTTTGGCTCGGCCTATAGAATAAATTAAAATATAAATAGATAGGTATTGTTATATTCGCTACTGCAATACTGTTGAAGAATGCATTATGCACTCCAAGTTATACTTTTAAAATAATCTAAATTCTATTGTGTTTCGTTTCAGTTTCCATCATCGTGCGAGGAATGGCTGAAAATCGCACACGAATTCGCACGTCTACATAGCAACTGAACTCGAGCCGAGCCCCACAGCAAGCAGTGGAAGCCCTGGCACGGCTCGCATGTTTTTGCCCACCTCGGCTCGTTTGGCGCCACATTTCCGGTCAGACGAGTTAGACTCGCGAGTCGGACTCTATGGTGTATGGGGCCCTTTAAGGTGAGACTAAAAACCGGAGAAGTGAAATTTGCGATTTTTGTCCCAGAAAATCAGGCGGTAAAGGGTTAAAATAATGTATTCTCAAGATTTATAATAACTATTTTAAGTTAGAGATTGATATTTTTCAAGTTAGCATCGTCGCAAAAAATCTTACATTGATATATCAATAACCTATTCCTACTTTTTTACTGTAATCTAGATTTTCAATTTTCTACGGCATTTAGTGATAACATGTGTTACGCTATAATTATTTTTTTACAAAAGAGATTACAAAGCCAATAACAGCGAGAGTCATTCTTCAGTTAACAATGTGAAGGTGGAAACCGTGTTTCTATGGAGTATAATACATGATACACTAGTTAAGATAATCATTGTTAATGCGACCCAGTTAACATATTATGTATAATTATAGAACAATTGTTTTCCCGAAATAGCTTTAATAAAGAAGAACCTTATGAGTTGGGCCTAAGCCTAGATCCTGTAACAGATCCTATAATCCTCCTAACCCAATTTTATGTAGTTCTCCGAAGTAACTACGAGAATTTTATATTTGTTCAGCACAAATGGCTATCAGTTGGAAATAATGGCAATGCAACGCTAAATTTGCAAGTTTTAGGTGAAATCTGCACCACTTAGTGTGATGATGAATTTAGGCAGTAAGTTTATTTGGAATGAGTAAAATCGAAAGTGCAGCAGATGCTTGCACATATTTTTTAAAAGCGTCCTATGTCTTCAAAGGATATACAGGCAATTAATTTTGTAAAATAATCATTGTCAACTTGACAAATGATCGATTATCACCGCAAACCAACAAGAAGCGGGAGACAACAGTTTGTGATAGTGTGTAGGGAGGGTCTATAAGGGTTCTCGTGTTGCTTAGGGCCCCATGTCCACTCCGCACGAACGATTCCGATCATCAGAGTACACTGATTCAAATTTTACTGTGGTGTGTTAATTAAGCCCCATACCACGTCCAAAAACAATTAACTCCTATCAGTGGATATTAAGGCCAAGGTAATTAGAGTTATTTCAATAGGACAGACTGGAATTGCTGAGGAACGGCTTGATGTAATTGGTCGGTAAATTACAACAACATCAATAATTAACACTTTATTCGATTAGGCTCACGTGACCATCATCACGTGCTCGATGATGATGATCGCGGGAGGAATTGGGCGACCAGCCAGTAGTGAAGACGTCTCGGTGACGGTAGTGAAGACCGAGCCGTCGAGGTGCTGATTCTTCTACGCGTGGTGAGACGTGACGTGACGTTGTCGTGGTGATGTTACTGAGACACGTAATGTCGAGTCCAGGGCACGATGAGCGTCGTTACACAGGCACGAGATGAGCGTCGTTATTCAGGCACGAGATGAGCGTCGTTACTCAGGCACGAGATGAGCGTCGTTACACAGGCACGAGATGAGCGTCGTTACTCAGGCACGAGATGAGCGTCGTTACACAGGCACGAGATGAGCGTTGTTACACAGGCACGAGATGTTGAGTTTACACGTTGCGAGGCAGGAATGATTCTTATATCGCCGATGTGAGGTCACTGCGAAACAGAACTATACGTTAATTCACGACACCATTTGATGAGTGAGCAAGTTATCACGTCAGCTTAAGGCATGGCAAAATCGATTAACACAAAACCTTGCAATGTCTCTAGATTTATCTATTACGCTACACTGCACTTAGCACAACTGAAGACAAGATCTATTACGCTACACTGCACTCAGCACAACTGAAGACAGGTGCTATCTTATGGGCACGGTTTAGATTTTATTAGTTAGGGAGCTTACCAGGGTATGTTAGCGGAACAGCGGCAGGAAAAAGAATGGGCTCTAAGCGTGGGAGGAAGCTAGAGAGCGTGAGGCTTAACGGAAGTGAAATGTTGCCTGCCAACGAAAGCGAATTCTCTCTGGACTATTCATATAAATGTAATAAATAGACATAAAACAAGTTATATATAGCGAGATTCGCTACATTACCATCAGCACATTCCATCGATCGACACCAGACAAATAACTAGAGACGATTTGCAACCAGTTTAGTAATGCGATTAATACGCAGTAATGGCGTAGTGCATCAGTAAGTTCAAGTTAGATCGCAACGATGAGAAGCTTACGTCAAACAACGGCAGCCAAGTAGCCGCGAAATAGACACCACCTCGCGGCCAACGCATCGTTCCAATCCCCGACCACCCCGCTCTGGTGCTGCGACCTTCCCTGTTCCTCTAAGTACTCCAGCTGTCTTACTCCTCTCCTCACCTTCATTGATGCTACAGCCAAGAACTACGAGGATGGAGGTAAAGTACAGTAAAACTCTGGTATTTACATTAAGGCAGTGCTTCCAGGAATTACCGCTTTGTGAGTTACGTATTGCTGTCATATACAGTGGGGGGAAATAAATATTCGTACACTTGAAAAATCGTATTTTAATGTATGTAAGTACACAAACTGAACAGGAGAAGTGATTTATATTATGTATAGAGGCGCATTGTATTAAAAAATAGCATCAATATATTAAATTAAAATAATGCGGATTTATTGTTTTGTACGAATACTTTTTTCACCCGAAAAGTGAACATGTTGCATTGAGATTTAATTTCTTTTGATAGTATTTTTGAATACTATGCGTCTCTATACATAATTTAAATCCCTTTTCCTGTTAAGTTTGTGTACTTACATTAAAATACGATTTTTCAAGTGTACGAATATTTATTTCCTACCACTGTATATGAATCATCTATTCAGCAGGATATGATAAAAAATTACAATTATAAGGTGGTATTTCACTGTTTCATATCTACCTTCTCTCATACCTGTTATAATATTGACGTGATCCAAACAGCATTTGAATTAATACCAGATACTAACGTACATGGGGAGAATGTCTTTCCGTTATTGCTTTCAAGTTAAGAAGAATTTAACAACTTTGTGATAAAAGCCTGTTGCATTTGTTCATTTAAGATGAGAATATCTGTTTTCGTAAAAGGCAACATTCATGGTAATATATAAATCTCAAACACTTGATTTCGTCTTTTATCAGACACCGCTCTCTACCTGAGTGATACCGAAGATGATCTTGAGTTTTATCTTTATAGTGAGTCAAGTGGTTGGTCCTCGGTGACCATCAACATGATGAACAACATTCACGAACTTTTAATTTATTTGAGCTCAATTTCCAAAATTAAGGTAAGGAGGGACTTTGTCTTGACACCGGAGACCTAGCCAACCTCCTCCACGTATTACCCACCAACTCCAAGCATCTGCCCAAACTATCACTGATAAATCAAACAATTAGATGGCGACATGTTTCCCGCAGTATAAGTAAAGCTAAAAAAAATCTTTAAATTATTTATGGCCCACAAAGATGAATATGAATTAACAAGGTTCGAAATGAGGCTTGTTCGCAGTGAACTGAATGAAGAAAATAAAATTTTTAGTCAAATCAAGAAAATTACCAGCGTAATTGTCGTGAACACAACCCTTATCTGTGCTGATGATGCCGATAACAAGGCACAGGAGTCGCGCTCTGACTGCCTTGGTTTGTTTCATGTCGAAGGCCAAGAAGATGGGAGCTTCGTTCTACGTCCTGACCACCCTTGTGGGTGCGCTGTCTTGCTTCTTCGGCGAGGCTGCAGGTAAGAAAAGATAGACCGCAACCCAAACATACTTAATAAAATTGTAAGTTCATTGATCGCGCTGAGTTCAGGTGTCATGTTTAATCTATTAAAAGGTTCATTAATAATCTGATAAAGTGGTTGGCGGAAGATCTTTATTGAGAGCACATTAATTAGTTGAAGAACCTCTAATTATTGAGAGCCCCTGGCTATAGCCCTGGAGTGCAACTTAAGTTGCAGCAATTCTTGATACTTACATCCCTATCGCTGCAGGCTTTTTCAGAAGAAATATTTCGCCACTTCACATTCTAGATGGATTAAAAATATTAATCTTTACGTTAATTCACATAAGATGACAGTTTAATTAAGCTAGATGAAAATTTTATCAAAGGTACCAAATGTTATCCGCTCCTGAAGCTGTAAAACCTGTTGTACAATGATGTAAACAGGCTTTATCTGCATTATCTTCCTACTGAGTAAATAAGGCGTACATAGTCTGCGCGAGGCACCTACCTTAGAAAAACAAGACGATTAAGTCATTATATTAAACCCGACAGATATCGGTTATGCATAAAATACTCATAATGTATAGTAATATTAAGGCACTACCCAGATATCCCGGACTTACGGTACCTTAAAGCGTACACCGCACCTAATTGTACGGGCGCTTTCTACGAGTTCTTCGACTACACCCCAGAACTGAGCGTGTACGCCATGGACAACTCCATCATCAGCATTCGTTTTACTGGCGAGTAAGTGATAGATTCATTATAATGGCCGTATCATTATCATCAGACTAGAACATATGCGCCCGAGAATAAGTAGAAGAACAAGCTAGAGAAGCCCAGCAGTCGCAGGGCTTAAACACACCTGCTCAATGAAAAACATTTGAGTTTTAAAAATTAATCGAAAACTTGTATTAATCGAAAACAGAACTACTTTAGAAATTCACAAAGATGCTCATTGTATGTTTTTGCATCAAACGTGAAAATTGCAATTGCGCTTCCGTAACATCGAAGTTAGCTATAAGCAAATGGTTGTCCCGCAGCTGGATGCTGTACGCAGACAACTTCTACAACTTCGAAGTCTTAGGAAGCACGTATTACCATCGTACCGGAATCAACATTTGCTACAACCTCGATTCTCCCATCGCTGGAAATGTGAGTGTGACTTAATTTACTTAAATAATTACTAACTCATGTTAATCAATGAGGTGATGGCTCAGTTCGATGTTTTAAATAAGGTCATTTTAAAAAGTTCTCGTGCGTGGTGGTTTTAATGTTTATGAGAGTGGTTGAATCATAAAGAGCTTACTGATACTTAATCTTATATTTTGACATATTATAACACTGCACAGTATTATGAAGATTAATCGTGAAATTCGACTGAAACTCGAAATTCTCGAATTAATATTACGTATTTTCGATTCTGATCAAAATGTATCTATATATAAAATCCGTTACTTTTTAATATTGATAAATTGATATTAAATATTGATAATATTGAATACAGCATGAAGTGGAAAATAAATTTAACTGAGGATTTGATTTTATGATTTATCTGGAATGATTTAGAGGGTAAGATTTATCCCTGATTTTATCTTCCATGATGAAATAAGAATTTTATATAATGCTTTAGATAAAGATGTGTCTCCACTTCGACAGGTTGACGAAGCCATTGAAGAGATGCGATTCTAACAGAGACTCACAAATTATTTCAAATTAAAAAATTTCGCGAAGAAATATTTGCAAAACCTGTATTTAGGAGCCTTATGATAACTCGAGACCTCACTTCCGCAGGCATCTTCACTGCGGTACGCCGGCAGTCCGTACGGCATCGACGACGTGTACTACAACCTGTACGACGGCTGGGCCTACTCGGGGGATGAGTTCCGGAGCAACACGGACGCAGAGACCGTTGGCCACATGGACATGAGGACGACTTCTGTTATCATACAAGGACAGTCTCCGTGGACTTTCTACACGTGCGTGATGAAGTATCCAACGTCACCACGTTCATTAACACAAAATGATAGAATTGTGACATTGGGAAGCGTGGGACTTAGCATTCCCAGGCCTCGCTGCGGGCTGGCGCGCCTTAGTATTTTGCCGCGGCCGCCCTCAGCAGTCGGCAGGCAGGCCGCCCTAACCATTAAAATCACTTGGGGTAGTGGATCCTTGGCAGTAAAATCCCTGAGGCCCTCATCTTGGCCAGTTGATGCCCCAAGTCGGGGAATTTATGCTCTCAGTTGGGCCAGCCCATACCCTTTGACGGGTCAGCTGGTACCCTCAGTTAGACCTGGCTGATGCCAGCTGATGCACAATGCTGTTGTTTGCTTTTAGCCGCTGGTAGTGGTACAAAGACGGAATATTGGCGATTTCGGTCAAGAACCCGTTCAGTCTATCGAATGTGCCTAAAGTGGACTCTTCCCCCTCCCTCCAGGGTCATAGGGGTGAACTCCCCTTCTCTCAAGCTCCATTGGCAATTGTATCAAACAGCCTCGGTCCCGCCACAGAAATGGTTGCCAACTAGCTAAAGGCAAATATCCTTATTATCGTTAGTTCCCATGAATTTTCAAAATCAATTGATTGACCTATTCTGACAACTAATATACCAATTAAATATAATTGGAAAGAAAGCTACCAAGTTTTCACGAGAAATGATGGTGGACTTGAACATTTTCCCTAACACGAATAAGTTTTTAAACCTTCGAAGCTTGAATGGGCGAAGCAGCGGCTCTCAGATCAATTATTTCTTGGCCAATTTATCAAGTTTTCGGCGGTATTGGAGGTTTAACAATATCTCATGCGTTGTGCTTTAAGTAGTTTGGTATGTGTGCGACATTTTTGACAAGGGTAGTTTACGAGCCGCTGCGATAACTTCTTAAATTGCTTGGTACCATATTATTTGTGAGTGACATTGTCATTAACCGCTGGCAGCCACGACGTTGTGGTTCTTGTGAAATGGTGATATGTAAAATTTGTATTTTCTTCGTTTCCCTGTTGATGTATTCAATGGAGAATTTCATTTTTCCTTACTAAAAAAGGAAAAATGTCGTGCTTGAGACGTTTTGACCTCAAAAACACACAGCAGTCCTTCGCACCGAACTCCGAAAACTAGAATTACCTTTACTGATATCCTGAAAATCTGTTCTTCACAGAGGCCTGCAGTTCACAGGAGAGGCCGTGTGCTTGTACCCGACACATTTACACTCGAGCGGTGACATTCAAATTCGCACTTCGTTCGTTTACCCGGTGAGCCGCTCGCTTTTCAAACTTTATTTTGAAATCGAACATTTATATGAAATATGATAAAACGGCTTTTTATTTAGTACAACTCAAATTTGGCCGGTTCTAAATTGAAAAAATTTCTGAAAATGTTCAGTATTTCTTCTGAAAATTGTTCTAAAGTTAAAGAAAAAGAAATACTAAACTCGCTCCAAAACCTGAAATCAGCATAATCGCTTTCTTTAATTAAGAAATTGCGACGCGTCACATATCAACAACATATTAATTGTCTTTATCCCAAGCCTATTCAATATTCAAATTAATGGAACAAATAATAATTTCACTCATTGCGCTTCACTTATTGAATAAAGTAAAGTAACTACGATTTTATTTTCTATGCTATGATTTTAATTTGTAGGGTGAAGAAGTTTGGTTTTCAGTTTAATGTCCCTCTATTTTGGCTGTTGTTTAATGTTCAAACGTCATTCCTGGCAGCGTTTTCAATAGTACATGCAAAATACTAGTAAACGTTAGTTTCCAGCTAACTACGAGTATTTATATAGGTGATGAATGCCGTCCTGTTTTCCCGTGAGAAGCCCAACCCGAAAATTATTTCATAACCAAACCAGAGGGAAAATAATTATTTCTGAAGATTAATGGATGGCGTAAAACTGGCAGTGCGAACAGGGTTTGCATTTTAGATGTATTACTGAATATAATTTTTCATTGTATATAGGATCTTCTTGGTTGATCTTAGATTGAGTTGGGTCATGCATGCCTGGAAAAGAGCTGGTTCGATTATTTAGATCACCGTGACCACAAGCGTTGGAACAATTGCGGCTAACTTGCAAAAGTTTATAATTCAATTGAAGGCTTGAATGTTTTCTTACTCCACAGGTGTCCAACTTGGGCATCCCGGACAACTCGATCAGGTCGGTGGCCAAAGGCTGCCTCACCGACAACGTCTACAGGGGCGCCCTGCCGATCTCGGGACAAAGAAGTGCTGAGCCCCTGGACCATAACTAACTGGAACGCCAAGGGCTGGAGCATGGGGATGGTACGCTGGAAGTTTAACTGAATGAGGCTCCATAGACAAGTGGTACTAATAGCGGCTCTAGAATTGTTTATTAGATATATGTTTAATTGCAACGTCAGAGTTAAATTATTCTTCAAATCGTCATCCTCGCACATAAACTTTGTACCATCATCAATAAAGTAGCCATTTAAATTAGCAGAGTTGAATATTGCGTGGTAGTTTAGATCCATCCAGTTACAACCGAAATCTTGACTCCGATTGTGGCACATAAAACGCTTTTTCAATATTCCCTGACGCTTAATAGTCTTATTTGTACTGAATTTATACTATGTGGAGTTGTTTTTATTGTTAACTTGATGATTGATGATAGAAAGCCATGCACAGCAACGCTCCTGAGTATATATAGCGGCACCGCACGCTAGAACGTGCAACATGTAATCGTATAGTGCCACATAAAACGTTTATTCAATATTCCTTTGCTATTGTATCAAGTCTTCTCTGTACTGTACTAAGTGGAGTTGTTTTGCTAGCTTTGAACTTGAGGATTGATTACAATTATGGGCAACGGCATGCGCTCTGCACATCTCTGCAGGCGAAGTTAGTCGTCCTCATGTCGTCTCGTGCGTGGCTTTCCTGGCATCGTCGGTTATAAATAAGTTTTTTGCCGCATGCAGGGACACAGCAACGCTTCTTGGACATGGTCTCGAATAGGAAAACAAGGAAAAAAATTTCGTAATCTTTTAATTAATTCATATGCGTCTGTTATAAAGTATCAAATACCTGAATGGTTGCAGCGTGCAGCGGCGAACGCTTGCTCACAAAAAAGACCAACGGACCTCTTGTCTCGTGATTGAGATACGATGATTTTATCCTTTGGATATTCAACACTGTATGTCTGCCTATTTCTATGATGAAATTTTAGGCGTCGGCTTTATTTTTTCAATGGAATTTTTAGATCATTATAACTTAAATAAAGTATTGGTAGCAAATTCTGCAAGTGTTACTCGACAACCAACTCAGCTGCTTGACTACCATTATAACGACTGTTTACTGCGGGTCGCCTGCCGAAGACCACCACTGCCCTGAATGTAATGGACCATCAGGATTCCTGCCTTCCGGAACGTAGCCTTCAACACTTCTAGCCGTACGTATCTAGGCCGTGGGTCGAACCAGCCCTCGGTCGAACGGCCACTTGTCGAAGGACGATAAATTTTGGAACTGAACTATGCTATCTGAAACCTAACCTCAGATGCGGTGAACGTAAAATTACGTAATTTAACGATGCCTGGAAGTCATATTCGATCCGCGGCCTCCCTATTAAAATTTTGATGCCTGTCAGGGGTACGCAGCCGTGCACCACCAAATTTGTGCACCAATCAGCCTTGAAAGGAACGCCTAGCATATTTCCGGATGACCACCAAGCAGCCGTGGATTTAAGCCATCCGTCGGTAACCAGCCCGTGACATCATCTTGCTTTAAATATTAGGAGCTTTACGCCACCACATTCTGAAGCAAATAGCCCAGAAAGTAATGGTTGTCCACCACTGAACGTTGCATCGAATCATCACTTCATACCCTGACTTTAGCTCGAACTGTAACTTGCGGACAACGGACTGTGACCAACCAGCCCAGGTCGCCAGTGGAACTGCATGTATCCTGCCGTGCACCACCAGACCGTCACTTTTAGCTCACAACATCCGGGGTTAGGTTCAGAAAGCATAGTTCTGTTCCAAAATCTATCGTCCTTCGACGAGCGACTTTTACAGCTTCGCTAAATTACGTACGTAACTTTTAGCTCACAGCATCTGAGGTTAGGTTTCAGATAGCATAGTTCTGTTCCAAAATTTATCGTCGTACGACGCGTGGCCGTTTGACCGTGGGCTGATTCGACACACGGGACAGATACGGACGGCTCCGGCGCGCTCCGTCCGGGTGGTGTAAAATTTTTTCGCGTGTTGGCAGACGACGCTGGGCCATACGACGCCAGGCTTATTTTCCTATGGGCTGATTGGTCTAATTCAATGGATGTGATCTGTCTGGTGGCAAGCGGCTGATAACGTTACAGTCAAGAAGTGTTGTAGGCTACGTTCTTCAGGAAAGGGATCATGATAGTCCATTCGAAGCACTGCAGTGGTGGTCTCCGACAGGCGTCCCCCTGTCAGCCGCTGGCTCAAGCGCTCCCCAAGCTCGCCCAACGGTATAAATCGGCGGCTCTATGTCCGCTTTAGGTTCCTGTTGCCGGAGCAAAATAAGCGACGAAAGGGAATCTTGTGAAATACCTGTCGAGCTTGGGGCGTTCGTTTGGCGGCCGTATTTGGTACCTGATACGTTCTGGACAGACACGGCCGAATCTGAAAAATGCGTTAAAAAAGCCCCCTCCCTTTCCCCTTTATGGGGGGAAGGGAGGGGGCATTTGAATCGCTGTACGCTATATATATATATATTAGCAGACTAGGCATGTATCATCGCGGAACAGCGACGCAAGTGGCAAGTAAACACGAGTTTGAAACGGGAATAATATCAGTTAATACAACTTTCAACCCCAACTTTCCACATTACCTACAACATTCTCTAATATTTTCCAGAATTGCAAGACCCTCGCAAATTGCCCGAGCAAAATAATTTTCAATATTCACCAGCAGTCAGCATTCTCACACATTTCCCAAAACCAAACATTCTTCAACATGCAATAGCACTCAAAGATCAGCTTTCTCCAATATGCAATAGGCTAGCACTCAACGATCAATATTCTCCACTATTCAACACCGCTCAATGTTAGCACACATTAAGCATGTGCGAAACATCCCAACACATTCACCCGTACCAAATGGTCTATCGAACTGATTTGCAGGAGTATAAAATTCTTCCTACAGGCTACAGTGGTTGTGAAAAAGAACAAATCAAATGCTATCGTCTGATTTCCAGTAGGAACTTAGGCTATGACCTTCCCAACATTGCCATGTTCAATGGAAAGTTCGGAAATTCATGCTCCAATAATATGCAATTCTTCGAAAATCACCCAATTCACATTACTTCGATTTCACTCTGGTACCAAACCCAACGATACAACGAAAAACAGGCATATAATTACAATGAACTTACTTACGGAGTTTATTATAATATATTTCTATCGATGTTTGTACGCGTTTCTCTTGCAGCGACATGGTGACACTGACAGCTTGACTGGTGAAGAGTGAAGATTAATAAGCCTATAACCATGCAGTTGAACTTGAGTGAACTGGCATTTCCACATGGATCCAGCTTTCTCGCTGAGATAGAAATTAAAACCTGAAGTATATGGACATGAGCAGCTAAAATAACATGATCATGTCAGTATATACCTCGAGTTAAAAATTTCCATTACTGCCAGTTCCGGAATCTAAGCGAAGTAGAATGCCAGCATCATGGCGCCACTATATCCCCGTAATGCTGGTATCGGTGTCGTGTTTCTCAATGAACTCCACTTGCAGAACCATTGTACAGGACAACGAATACATTTCTAGTTTCTAATAATGTTCAGCTTTTAAACTATATAATTTTCAAGTCTAATACTTTACAAGTTCACTTTTCCCACTACGATTACAGGATCAGGATTGAAATGAGCAACGCTCGCCGTTCGACGTGTGATCTTAACTAGTATCACTAGGGAACTAAGCCGGTCGCCGGCTTACCGCCCGCTGGGCGACAGCGGCGAGCCAAACGAACATGTAACGTCGTGTAAACTCAGCCTCAAGCTGCATCACGTTAAACAGGAATAATATTCAAACATTTAAAGAGGCTAGCCACAAATTTTGCCCTGTGAACATGATAAAGTAACCCTGAGGAACAAGAACCGTAAAGCATTGACCAGGTTTTGTTATCGAGGTTGTTTGAACTAATGACTAAACTTTTTTTAATTCGTTCAAAAAGTAGTTAGGTTCCTGAGCAGAGTTATGTACGTTTTGTTTGACACTCACGTCCAGTAATCGCAATTGAATAAAACGATCATAATTGCTTTTTCTGCTAATTAACAGCTTACGTATTGGTTATGTATGTTATGACAAGAATTTGACATTTTTCTCTTGGAGCTACAGGCATTACATTTTACTGCCACGTACTTATCAAGTATTTTTCTGCTCCTGCACCCCTTAATCATATTTCCATGCCACGAAAGCTTCAAAAATTGGTAAAGTCAATTCTACTTTCGTTCCATCAAATGTCTTGACAAACGTTCGCATGTACGTACATACATCGCACCATATGATGGCGGGAGATGGTCATGGTTCGCTCAAATAACAGCGTCTGCCCTCAGAAACCTGGCTAGCTGCTTTTTTCGGTCTGATTTCGTATATTCGGCCTATCGAGCAATCTACTCCGCATTCGGCCCGTGACTAGCCGCTGAATGCAGTTAGGTGGCCTATAGTCGCGTGATTCGCCCCTAAGCCGAGTATAATGCCACAAAGCCAGCGGCTAACAGGTATCAAAACTTTGATAGGGCTGGTGGTGCACGGCAGGTGGTGGTCAAGGCCGGAAGAGGACAAAGCCGAGTGGTGCACGGCTGATTGCTATAGGTCCGGAGAGATCCAAGGCGTTCGATTCAGGGCTTATTGGTGTACAAAATTGGTGGTGCACGGCTGCGCTCCCTTCCCTGCTATAACCGAAGAACTAAAATCTGCTACCAGGACGCGCTACATTTATGCTGTAAGGTTGTTTGTTACATATTAGAAGACACCAAAAGGAAATCGTTCTTACGAGAGACTATACCGTGCGTTAGGTCAGTCGTTAAGAGGAGGTCCTACCGTGAACAACCCATTTTAGGCCTAGTTGACCTATTGCGCCACTCTTCTGCTGTGCTTTAAGTCATCTTGCACTGCCTTTATTGGTGAGCTGCTATATTAGACCAAATATATCCTAACAATAAATTAGCTATTTCTGTTTCATGTAAATTGGTTAAAAAGTGATCATATATAGAATCTGCTATGCAAGTGCTTAAGTGAGTAATATCAGTCAGTATGAAAGTATTTATTTCCAATATAGGGTTGCGGGTCACGAGAGTAAGCTGCCTCCGGGACCGTGTATACCAAGTATTTGCTTGGAAGTATCTTCGCGTGCTCCCAGGATCTGGGACGTGCTATGACCTTTGTCACCTATTGTGAATTGTTGGACTGGGCACCTAGCTTGTCTAGAGTCGTGTCAATCTTTCTAACAATACTGTTTAATTATTGTTGTTGCTCAATAAATTAGTTTTGGTGGCTGATGTTTGATGCACCCGAGTAACGAACCCGATGAAGTACAGGGTGCGCCAGAGAAACTTACTTATTTGAAAAAATTCCTGCGCGGCGAGTTTTGCAGGTAGAGGGGCGAGAGAGGGCGCATCTGAAGGGGAAAATTCCCAAGTTTGTTTCTTAAATAAATTTGCTGTTGTGCAAGAATTAACTGAACGCGATTCTGTTGTTCTTCAAAATGCATGTGAAATGCTCGTTGACAACCTGCCTGAAGACGCGGTCGTTTTTTTCAGTGACGAGGCTCACTTCCACATTTCCGGCTGCGTCAACAAGCAAAACATGCTTTATTGGTGTGGTGTAAATCCATGTGAGCTTCACCAGAAGCCACTTAACTGTGAGCGAGTTACTGTCTGGTGTGCGATGTCGGTAATGGGAATAATTGGTCCTTTTTTTTTGAAGAAAACGAACGCGCAGTTACCGTCAATGGAGCTCGTTACAGCAACATGATCGAGGAATTTTCTTCCAAGTCTCGAAGAAATGAACGTTAGGAACGTGTGGATTCAGCAAGATGGAGCCACAGCACACACTGCACGAGACTCAATGAATTTGTTGCAACAACATTTCCCCGACCGCCTCATCTCTCTCAGAGGCGATCTCCAATGGCCGCCACGCTCTGCAGAATCGACTCCTTGCGATTTCTTTTTATGTGGATATTTGAAATCTCTGGTTTATGTCGATCGACCACGGACCATAGCACATCTCAATAACAACATTCGCGACGCCATTGCTAACATACCGATTGATATGCTGCAAAGAGTGGATACGAATATCAAAAAATCGACTTCATCAGTGTATGCGCAATGGGGGTTGCCATTTATCCGATGTAATTTTCAAGACTATATGAAAAAAAAATTGGGAAATTGTATTCTCAAATAAAAAAAATTTAAAACAATCCTAGAAGTACTTTTGTTTTCATTGACCTTTCAAATAAGTATGTTTCTCTGATGCACCCTGTGCAAGACTTCATTACATTGGTGGCCAGGGCAGGTACTTTCAAATATTGCCAAGTGGACGTAACTTCTTGAACTTAAGCTCAAGAAGATACGCCGAGCGTACGATCAGCGGATTTTGGCACCTTCAAAACTTCCGTACGACCGACTTAGCTAAAGGCGTACTTTCAAAACACTCCAGCTCTCAGCCAATCAGCGTGCTGGGTTTTGTTTACTTTTTTAAGTCGGATTATGCGGAGCATCAATGTCTCATGAATCGTGATTTCACAATTTTTAGCTACATATTATCTAGGCACTGAGGCAGCGGTTTAGAAATTTGACGCCTGTAGATGTCTTGTTTTAATTTCAAAATTAATAAATTATTTTGATTTTAAAAGTATGAGCTTCCGAAGTGTAATTTGCAGCAAGAACCCATGAGCCATGAGATTGTGATCGAGACTCGAGAGGGACAGGCTGCCTCATGGACTCATGGTTGAAATAGCTATATATAAATACTAGTTCAACCATGGACTGTCGAGCCTGTTTCAGTATCAAACTTAGCGTCTATGTTTTGTGTTTTAACCACATATAATTTGCTTGTGACTAAAAGTGGATTGATTTCATCAATTAATGAAATTTGGCAATTAATAAGCCAATTGCAATTAGGATAGCTAGGTAGCCTAGGTAGGTAGGTATGAGTCAAATCTCAAAGCAGCTCCAACTTGTGAAAATGTGTTTTATTAACTGAAATTCTTTATTTAGTCTGACTTCTGACAGTACATTAAGCTCAAGTGGATGAAATTTTTTTGCTATGAGTAAGTGTTAACATATGTATATTTTTCTAAATAATTGAATTATTATCAAAACTATTAACATTTAACAATAACACGACCCTATTTTTAAATTCAATTCACACTTAACAGTTCATTATTTATTTGTAATGACTCCTATTCCATGATTTCCATTAACTGTTCCACATTTATTGTTCACTAATCGAATAATCATCATATCATGAGCTGTTGTTGTTATCCTGCAGGCTTAATTCTGTAAACTGTGATAGCAGATAGCATAGATGGAGCTGGAAAGTTAATAATTTAAACTTGGAAGCAAAAACTAAAGTTGGTATCAGTTCTGAAAAAAATTTTAACAAAATTTGAAATGAACTCTGTGAGCTGTGTCAAGTTCAAGGGATAGGAAGTTCAAGCAATGGAGCAGCAGAAGAAAAGACGACCAAATTTCAGTGATGAAGAAGTAATGGCTATTATCACTGATGTTACTGGAAGGCAAGATATTCTCCTAGGAAAATTAAGCAGTGAAATCACTGTTAAAGTTAAGCTGTTGCAGTGGCAAGCCCAAGCTGTGACTGATTGTGTAAATTGTGTCTCAACAGTGAAAAGAGATGCAGCAGAAGTGCGGAAAAAATTTACTGATCTGAGGACACAAGTGAAGAAGAAGGCAGCAGCTGAAAAGCACTACAGTGGATCAACTGGCAAGTGCATTTGTACAATGATTTTTTGCTCACTGATATAACCAGCTTTTTACTTTCAAACAGAAATGAACAATTTTGATGAATTGTATCAATTAATTAATTTTATAAATTGATCTAGTATAAATTTTAGACTTTTCAAATACTAGAGTGAAATTAAAGGGCTATAATTTTATTTCTTAATTTTCAAATTAATTGCTGAGTCTCTTTTCCAATCAAAGATGATTTAATTGAGAACAGGGCCCAATTCAAGCACTTATAATCTTATATCAGTTGAAACCAGTAATTTAACACTATTTTTGCATTTCTATGTAAAAACATTACCATTGTACTCTATACCTACAAAAAAATAACAAACTTGGCAGACTCAAACTTACATAGAATGAGCAAGAACTGCATAAATTTCCCCTCTGCTTATAGCCCCTTGCCTAATTTCACTCAATTAAAATAAAATACCACACTACATTTGCTCTCATGATTTTCAATAACTACCTAATGATAGTTTTTTCACCATTATTCTCTAAAAATCTCCCTAACAGGGTGGAATTCTAGAAATGGAGGTTCACTTATAAAAAAGCTTTCCACCTAAGGTGGAATGCTTTCCTTAGATACAGTGTTCTGCCAGGTGACTGACTATAAATGATAAGGAGGATCAAAAGTGGACAAACTGTTTCAGTTTTATAGTACCTCAGATTTGTCATAAAATTGTTTGAATGTCTCTTGTTTGATAGATATTCTCTATTTTTCTTTTATTTAATGGATTTTTTGAAATTTCTCCAGGCTTTTTGTTTGTAATGATCAAGTTTAAGTTAAGTATTTAGTTAACCAGTACTGTAGTACATATACCATATTTGGGGGCGGGGCTTATGGGCACAACCAATCACAGCTGGAAAGCTTCCCCATCAACCAATCACAGCTTGAAAGCATCCCCAGCAACCAATCACAGCTAGAAAGCGAAAGCATCCCCAGCAACCAATCACAGCTAGAAAGCATCCCCAGCAACCAATCACAGCTAGAAAGCAGATAACATTACAACTCCATTAACCAATCACAGCTGGAAAGCTGGAAGGGGCTAAAATCACAATCCCATAAACCAATCACAGTTGAAAAGTGATAGGATATGTATAATGTATATAATAAAATGAACTGGAAGTGGAAAGTTCCTGGACTTTCCAACCTTCCAGGTCCTGCTTTCCAATATGCTATGTGTACTGGTTAATTTAATATCCCTCTAGAATTCCACACTGCTTGCATGCATTGTCTCTCTTTGGATCTCAATATTTTCCCGCTAGATGGCCAAGACCTAGTGTTTTGGCATTAGTTCGATGCGCAAATGTATGACGTCACCGTTTCAACCATCAACAAACGGCAAACGCATGGAACTAAAGTCTAAAACAAAGCTTCATATAAAGGAAAAACTAGAGAGGTGACGGAATTACACACGATGTCGGAATATACCGCGTTTACCCTACCCTAAGTCCTAAGAAATTGGTTTCACTTTAAATCTTGAGTAGAAAAGGAAATTAAAAATTAAACAATTCTAAAAAATCAGTGGTTTGTCAGCAATTCAGCATGCTTGACACCTGAGTTGACAGTCAAAATTAATTCAACCGTCGGCCGGTCGGCGTCAGGCGGCAGCAGAACTAAGCTAATTCTTAGTGCTGATTGCTGTGTTGCTGGCAGCCTGGCTCACTGGCCCAATGAAAGGAATAAACGCCACGAAACTCCAGATTCCAGAAGACTGTAAAAATAAGCTTCATTATTCTGAGCCGTAAATATTTATATCAGGCATTTAGGTGGAAAGCAAAGAACATTTATTTGGATTCGCAACGTGGCGACATAGAACTTGAAGAACATATAGGTAGTCTGACCACCATTGACTTTGAGTGTAATAATAGCGTTGAAATCGTCATTAAACGCTATTTCTTCAGAGACGTACAAGCTAAGAATTACTATACCTCATACTTACTCATTGAAAGTTCATGCAACACAATAAGGAAAGTTGAGAGCCACGAAAAGAAGCCCTATCTTGAAAATGAAGATCCACGCAAGCAGTTAGCGAACGCCGAATAAAATGGCGACGCTTCAATTCATAGAGAGAAACAACGGAAATAATATTTACCCTAACAAATCTCTATCACTGGCGCTGCAGATAATGAGATATACAGTTCATTGAGTTCAATTTAGATTTTAGAAGACTAAGTTATTTATATATTCGAAGCTGCAACACATGAAAACATATCTTGCTTGTGTTAGAAATTTGTGGTTGTTAAAAACATATATGTAAATGGTCATTTATACCTCCAAGCAAGAAAATGTCATATATTATATAACATAACATAGTTGGCGTTGAAGAAGTAGTCACATGGCTTGTTTTTGTACTTTTCGTGACTTGCTCATAATCAAATTGAGTAAATGATGGACGTTTGTTCCAGGCACTGTCAATTTTTCAATTCGCGACGATATCAAGGTTTATTGCGAATCTTTTTCTTAATAATGATAGAAAATATTTTCCTGTAATTATTCGTTTCAATAGTAAAAGTAATCATTTAAAGGTCGTATTCGTTCATGATTAAAATATGCACTTTTAATGATAATAATTCAAGCCAAATCAAGATCAATTTACCATTAACTGCAATTCAACCTCAAACAATTTAGGAAAATTACTTAGGAACAGCAAGGTTAAATTATAAAAAGCTAGTTAATGATCGAATTTTATTCCTAACCATAATACGATACTACATTACAAAATGACTGAATATGATCAATATACAATACAACGCTATAAATAAACAATATGGTTTGAAGCAAAAGATGTCAAAGTCCCTTTTTATGACACTCAAATAATTCTGGTTACGCATATAATATTTAATGATCGACTTGAACGAAAAATTTATTCATTCGATACTGAGAATTTAGAAACGTGAAACTGAGTACAATTGCGGGGCTGTTCGTGAATTTGTATATCCACCATATATCTTGTTGAGAGGTAGATTAAGTAACATTTTTACTGGATTACATTGACTTCTTTTTTAGATTAACATTTATAACTATCGATAACGGATCAAACTTTAGAGCTCACTTATGATAAAATTGGAGCGAGAATATATCGATGTCGCTACAGAAAACTCGGATGAGCTGTTGCTGACTACTCTATTCACGCTTATAATATTTATTACGATCGCCAAATAATACTTATAAACTAAAGCATGGCTTCTTCGGTGCTAGCCGTGAAAGTAGCTTCAAAAGTCTCCTCGACATTTTCTTGGTTTTCATCTTCGCTGGAGGAATCTAGCCCATTCACCACCAGTAGCTGTCGATCTTCTTGTTCTGATATTTCCATAGCATTTAAATCTTCCGGAGGTTTATGTTCAGCAGGGCTGATGTTCATTGCATCCGTTGCCGTTTTCAGTTGCATCCGGTAGCGCTCGGCCTCTTTACTGCGCGCAGATTCTCGGGATAATTCTCGTTGCAAAACTGAGGCTGGAGAAGCAGCTTTTGCCGGGCCTGTTCGTTGACTTAGTGGTGGTTCTGGCCGAACTTTGATTTCTGGCAGAAAGGAGGGACAAGCGTTGTTGTGGTTGTTAAGATTATTTGTGATAGTGGTGTCTCGATGAGCTTCTGAACGCTTCATGCTATCTCTCTTGTAGTTCGTTTTGCGAAGTTGACTCTATGAGCGAAAATCGAGAACGTGATCAAACACAATCTATGTTCGTAACATCATTCAAAAAAGTGACCTAGCAAGTCCATGGGTTTAGAAGTAAAACTGGATTTAAGGTGACATAGAACCATAAAACTGATTAGCAATAGTCAAAAGTAACATTAGAAACTCATCCAAACAAACAAAGAAGCGATTAAGAAATATCAATACGGGATGTTTAGTCATTCAAAGAAATCTAGGATGGGTAATTCTGGGACCAATCTGAGACATCAATTTTAATTATCTGAAGGGGAGTATATAATATAAACGACCCTCAGTTATACGCTTTCTTCTTGAATCCAAAAGGCTAAATTCTAACCAAAAATTCATGTCACATGAGAACCATAGAGCATTAAATTATATTTGTTTGATTGTAATTTCATATAGTTGAATAGTAGAATTGATGACCAACGCATACCTGGAAATCAAATGCTTGAGCAGAACTCTGGTCACCCTGGCGTTGAGCTTTCATCTTCATCTCTTTTAACGCCCCTTGCGGCGTGTGGTGACTTGATGGCCTGGTAGACAACACAAACGACACCAACGTTATAATTTGTGAAGATCGTTATTGAAATCGGGAAAATTTTAGCAAGGACTGATTGATTGAGATTCAAGCACATATCCATGAGAGGACCAACATTTAAAATAGAAAGGTTCACTGGTATAATGCAATGAATGCATGCATGACGATGACGCCAGACTGGACACCAACTTATTCCTGTTTTGCCACGGCGCGACAGTGACAGCAGGTTTCATCTCCTGCCTCTTGATGTAGCTGAAATTGAAAGGAGCGTAGACCGGACACGCAGGTTTCGTGGCAGGAGTGACGGCCGCGAAGCGGTTGTAGTGGTCACGACCACCATCGCGAGGCTCTGCGAGAGATTTAAGCTTCGATTTGCGTAAAATGAACATCTGTTTCTTATGAATTACACGGATATCAAGAATTACACTTCTCGCGTTATAGAAACATTAACATGTGGTTTCTACTCGAACAACGGCTTTTGATTATGTTGCAAAATAATGCATTTAGATTAGACAATAACAATATTATTAATGTGACATTAGATTTTTCCTAAATAAACCTAAAGTTCGTTGCCTCACCAGTACTCATGCAGTTGCTGGCGCAGCCTTCACGAGACTCAGAGCGTTTGCTCTTGTAGACAAGTTCCCTGTTATTATTAATGCCGTTGCCACAACCGTTATTGTAGTTGCAAGTGTATGGTAAGTTGTTGGATGAAACATTACAATTCTTATCAAATTCAAAGCTGGTTTGCAGTTCCTTGTTAGCTCTACCTGCCGGAGCCTCTTCACATTCATGCAGGGAGGTTTGTTTGTAAGAGGAGACACTGTCAAAGCTTTCCATGGATGTCATAACGTACTTGTTTTTGTTTTTCCAGCTCTCGTTATCCAGTCTGATTTGTTCTTTCAAATCCTTGAACTGATCTTCGTCGCTGTCGTTACTTTTACTGTTTTGGAATTTCGACTGGATTTGGTTTTGACATTTATTGAAACTGGACTGGGATTGATCCATTAAGTGTTTGCTGGATATTGAGGGCACGGGAGATGAGCTGGGCAATGGGCTGTCTGATCCCATGTTAGCTGCTCGCTCAGCAGCCAGGCGACTCTTGAATGGACCTTCCCAGTCGTCGTCTTGCTGCCTGTAGTCGCGGCTGCAACGTCAGACAATGTCAAGTGTTGTCAACAATGTGTGGATACGTAGGGTTAAATACGTGAGTATTGTAGGACTGAGGAGCTTCAGGGGAAGGACGAACATGTCCTGCGTCCGCGTAAAGGACGACAAACAGGTTATGACATAATAACGGGCAAGTTAAGACGGAGCGACATACGAGTTAGGATAAAAGGACATGCAAGTTAGTGTGAGAGGATGCACTTTGCACACGCGAGTGCGCAAGTTAGGACAAGAGGACAACGAACTATTCTCTTACCGTGATGGGTGGCAGAGGTAGCTGGTATTGACCTATTCTCTTACCGTGACGGGTGGCAGAGGTAGCTGGTATCGACATATTCTCTTACCGTGACGGGTGGCAGAGGTAGCTGGTAGTGACCTATTCTCTTACCGTGACGGGTGGCAGAGGTAGCTGGTATCGAAGAAGATGGCGAGAGTGTGATCGAGTGTAAGTTTCATAGGTCGCCCTCGAGAATGTTCTTTGACGAGGCTGCGGTGAGACAAGGGCTTCTGAGGGACAACTTTTGACAAGAGCACCGGCGGGCTCAAGCAGCACACGCGTGCCTGGCATTCTTGGTTGAACAGATGCACCTGGAAAACATCGAAATTGCCGGACACATGCCCTAAAAAACTAGAGTTGATTTCTCATGCCGTCATTTTTTAATAAATAACTGGAATTGTGGTTTAAATTGTCCGACATACGTTTAATATTAATTCATATGTCCGACATACGTTTCGTTAAATATCTATCGGCTGGCGGAAAAACATGAAATGCTTCATCAATATACCGACCTATTGGCAGAATAACAAGAATAGTTTCATTAAAATAACGATCTGCAAGCATATAACATGAACTGTTACATAAAGATACTAACTTGCTGGCAGAAGTAGACCAACTGCTTCATCTTGTCGCATCTGTAGATCTGCAGTGTCTGGAAGAGCGTGCGCATCTTCCAGCGCCTGAAATAGAGCTGCACGATACGCGCAGCCTCGCCCTCCACAGTTGCTGTCACCAGATGAAACTTGCAAATTTATTTTGCCTTCGTAATCAATTTGTTCGACAAGGACAATGTAAATTAAAAATTAATGACAGCTATTATTAAATTAAGAATTAAATGACAGCTCTTATGAAATAGTTCGGACTAACCTTCATTGAAGCGGGCTCTGTTAGCGATGCTGTTAGCCGCTTTTTGATTCACCTTGCGAGCGAGGACTGTAAATTGAGAACACGTAAGCCGTTTCAGACTTGGTAATGATCAGTGTTTGAGGACGAGATTGAGCATAATTATTTTCCGACTCTGAAAATTTCTGAAAAATATACTGTTTATGAATACATTCCAAAAGCTAGTCGTCTAAATAATTAAGTTGAAGCGGGCTCATTTTGTTTCTAAGAGTTCGTATTTTATATGTTCACATATATTTTTTTAATGAATTCGAATCAATCTGGCATAACGAGACAATAGCTTCTCATGCTCAATAAGCGCATAAATTTTTCAGCTCACTCAACTTCAAATCAGTTGAAAAACTTTGGAAATTATTTAAACTAATAATTTTTTCACAGCCACGATCCTAGCTCACCAGGCTCAGGAGAGCACGCTTTGCTACTGCGTCCAAACCGGCCGGCGCGAATGCGGCGAAGTTGAACAAACGTGCGGATCATGGCCTGTATTTTGACGACTTTACGGAGGTGGTCTTCGTAGAGCCTGCTCAGGTGCTCTTCCATGTAGTACTTGAGGAACACGCGCGACGAGCCTATAGCCCAGCCCTCCATCTTCAGACGCAGCAGCAACAGCCGAGCGTTGCCGCCTGTCAGCTCAACCGACTCGTCGAAGTCAAACGCCAGGCACTGATATCTTCAGAATGGAATTTCAAAATGACAAGTTTTACAAATATAGTTGTTTCACAGGTGAATAAAAACCTAATTGAATTGTAATTGAATTGACTCTTAGTAATTGTAATGGTAATATTAATAGTAATAATAAAGGCGACTTCAGCGTTTGTTAGGCTGCAGGTATGTCGCCGATTTTAAAATCGTATAACATTCACTGCTTGTTACGGTCTCGAACACGCAACTCACTGCTCCAATTATGCTGTGCTTAACCGCCCGGCCTCCTTGCCGATTTTGACCAGAAATTGTCGCACAGAGCTGGGATCGAACCCGCATCTCTCTGCGCCAATCTTGTTACTCTGAACTGTAACCACTGGGCCTTGCACCCTGCCATACGCTTTGGACGACAGGGTAATCAATCGTAATTATTTATAATCATGTAAAACCAAGAAAGCTATAACCTGATTTTGGAGATCTCGGTAATATCTTCACCTCTTCAAGAAACTGTCGAAGGGGACTCTGTAGGAAAAGCCCTGTTGCCTGATGGTGATGGTATCACAAAGAGCGTGATATTTGACTTGATGCTTCACCATCGCAGTGTCAAAGGAGTCCGTTTCTTCCATGTTGCCGCGAATGCATCTGAGATCAGACAGAGAAATATTGATAATCAGGGCGGGCGCATGCAAGTAAACTAAGATCAAGAGCTGTTGAATTATTAATTAAACATTAAATTGACATTTCGACATTAAAGTATATAATTGATTGCTTCATAATATATTTAGAAATGAATAATGATGTCATAACCAGAGGTAAACTTGACCGTAGCAAACTTTGGTCGGTTGAACTTTGCATATCTTTAAAATTGTTGCAACAGGCTTGTCTGTAAAAGATTTCGAAATTTCATCTCAGTTAACGACACACACGTATAATTACGAGCTCACCTGACGATATTAGCAAAAGTGAAGTGTGAGCATTTGATGTTCATTTTCTCATGATGAACAACGCGAGTAGTACGATCTCATTATTTAAACGTAGATATAGCCATGGCAGACGATATATTAGCAGTCATGTGATGGCCCACATGACAAAGTGCCATGTAGAATGTAGAATGTGACGATGAATACTTAGATGATAATCGCACCTGACGAAGTGATGTGTGGAGTGCGTGAGTTCGTACAGAAGTGTGATGACACTAACCTGACGAAGTGAGGCGTGGAGTGCGTGAGTTTGTACAGAAGTGTGATGACACTAACCTGACGAAGTGAGGTGTGGAGTGCGTGAGTTTGTACAGAAGTGTGATGACACTAACCTGACGAAGTGAGGTGACGATTGGTTTGTACAGCAGTGTGGTTTGTACAGCAGTGTGATGACACTAACCTGACGAAGTGAGGTGTGGAGTGCGTGAGTTTGTACAGAAGTGTGATGAGGGAGTGCCGGAAAGCGAGGCTCTGCGTCTGTAGATGGCGGGACTGGGACAGCTTGCCTGCATCGCTCGTGACTTTCGGGACACTTTTCTGTGGACAGTTAGTACGTGTCAATATTCATCGGCTTTGATAGAAACATCATCCGGAGAGAGAAAACTACATAAAAAAAGACAAGACAGTGTTTTTACCTTTTCTAAAAGAACAACAATTCGATAAATTCAGACCGTAACTTGGATTTCTCAGCTTAATTCAGAAAATACAGAAATCTCTACATAATTAACGATCAGGTAATTCAATGTTTGGGCCATAATTAATTTTCAGGCTGTTGGTAGCAAGTGTAGGGTAAGTTGAAATGCAATGTTTGGGACATAATTAATTTTCAGGCAATTGGTAGCAAGTGTAGGGGGAGTTGGAAAGTATGTTTACTAACGGGGTCCAGGTTGGCAGCCTTGGGGAAGCGTGAGGAGATGGCATGAGGTGGCTCCTCGATCGTTTGGCGTCTAAGAATGTCGAAGGAGGAGACTGGTTCCACTTGAAATGTTTAAAAATGAACAAACTGCCTGCTGGACGCTGGATGTGTATTAAATGTCACGCTAAAAAAACTGCAAACTTGGAGCATAAGTTCGATGGGGAAAAATACCTCCAGCCTTAATGAGTTGACTGTACTAATCGGTCGTCACTGTAATTCACGCTCTCCATTTTTCACGGGTACGTGATACGTTTTAAATACTCTGCAACTTAGTCTCTATACGCTCCGTGCTTGTCTTTTTGCACTTTTTTATGCCTTTACTTCCACTAATTATTATATGATGTTTCGATACGATCTTTGAATTCAAAAATTTTTATGTTCAATGATCACATTTATTTTTTCTATATAAAATGCAAGCTTTATCAACAAGAGTGTAAGTATCGTTCATAGAACAATGCCAATTTTGACAATTTTTTTCTTCATGTGCAGTTTAAATAATATACAAAGGCATAGATTGCATGCAATCGAATCCGCGTTCGTTTGAGCTGGTTGGGAGTCGGATGCTAGCATATCTTCCAAATCAGTTTCAGGTATGATTTTCAGAAGTAATGAAAACAATCAAGGAGTAAATTAGTTATGACTGTAAAAGAAAATAATTTGGTGTGCTCTGAATCAACTGGTCTAACTCTGAACAACTAATACATCAAGTGCTCTTAATCAACTCGTATATAGGCAACTTTTGCATTCGAGTATATCGGCAAGATCTAATGGAACTTTTTTCAGAATCAAGAGTACATCCTTTACCGGCTGCAATGTTGTGAGGCTTCCTCAAGATATCCTTTGCTCACCGGAGAGTGACGCGTCTCTACCAACGACCTCGGAAACGTTCATGCCCCGCCTTGTAACTTCTACCGAGCACAACGTGTACTCTTCTTTCAGTATATTCCTCTTGCTTATCCGTGAGTGACGCGCACAATTAACAATTTTAGGATTATCTCTGTGTTGCCTGACGTAAGTCACGTAACGTTCATGCCGAGGCCGATTTCTGACGACCTGCAAACCTGTTTCTAGTTGCCACTTGCCTGGAACGTTTTTTTTTTTTTTTCAAGGCGGAATGCTTTTTTTAAGTGAACCTCTAATCTTAGATTTCCACTCTGCGCGTCAGCAACGATGAAACGTCACAAAATGTTGCCATATTTATTAAAAAGCCTTTAGAATGGAAACCTACCAAATCCCTATATTCCGTCACTGTGTGTGGCAATATTCGACACGTGGTGAGTTGTATTGAGTCAGCGCTTCAAATTTAACTGATACGTAATGCCGACATCAACGTATTCGAATTCAGTTCACTGTATTGGGATACAACACGGCTTTGAATTAGAACACTAACAAATATTGAACACTACTTAATTACGTTTTAATTAACAGCTATTAGGCTTTTAATTAAGCAAATTTCAATTTTTGTACAAAGCTTGGAACGATCTGTGTGTGTCCAATTCAAGTTGTGTCAGAATTAGTTTTGATGGGTCTAAATCTATCACTCAACTTAATCATCTATTAATTTATTTACGACTTGAAATCAGCAAATACAAGTTTACTTAAAGGATTCCTAATATATTCACAGACGTATTTAAAAGTCTCGAACCATAATATTCTTCCTATAAAAACAGTTATTCACTATTTGGTAGAGCAAGGTCAACTG
>NW_025945248.1:0-46078 GCF_000764305.2 Hyalella azteca | reverse complement strand
TTAGATATATCCTTCTTCAATCCAACAGCGTGAACTAAAGTCAACTGAAGAAATTGCATCCTACGAGTACAAGTTAACACGCTTACCCGCCACTCTGAGTGAGGCCAACAAGAAATGAATTGAGTGATGTGAATTACGAGACAGAAAACGGTAATTCTTCCCGAATAAAATCACAAGATGCTCCTCATCGAGCACCCAACCGCCGGTCATTGAAAAGGACCCGGAGTGAATGCAACGATCTCCTAACGTTAACAGCGGGAACCCGGTCAACAAAAGACAAAAGTATAGCGCAGCTACAACGTGATCTGATGCTCCGAGCCATGCATAGATCAGACACATCACTGATTCAATAAATCGTCAGTCAAAATTACCTTTTGCGGACAATCCAGCATCAAAATTGCTTTGCCAAATTCGTCGCAATGATTAATCCCTTGATCAGATTGTGACTATGTATCAAACGCTAGATAATTCTATATTGAGCATCAGATAACTCCCAGTGAGCTTGTAATAACATTTTTCTCTTTGCTATTGCGAATGATGGCACTTCAAAACGTTAGACTCATTCATTTCTCATATGACTTGAAATTGAGAGATTTGCGGATGTGCTTCAGTCATTTTTTCATTTCAGCAATCAAATCGGATTAGCCGCGCTCTAAAAATCAATTTGCATGTTCATGCTGTTTTTATTCAACCCAAGTTTCTCTTCTGCATAAATGTTTTATTATATTCAGTTTCCCAAGTTATGTTCCGTTTTATGTATGTCAACGGTGAAGAAACCATTCCCGGAAGTAGTGAGGCAAGTAAAACCTACTCAGCTCTTGAGCATTGATCACTTTAAGCTAGTAGATATTTGAGTTCACTTGATTCTCAACGTAAAGTAACGTCGACTTCGTTTACATGGTCACGAATATGTACATTAGAATTTAGAACCCTTATTAGCCACGGACTTCATTTTCGAGGGAAATTATCTATCTAGGGGCTCGAGTTTAATGCGCTATCATTGTTCGAAAAGATATCTCTGAGAAACTTCACAATTGAGATTACTGTTCCGACATTTGATACGAGGTGTTTTTTAACATGTTTTGCATGAATCTTTAGCAACCACAAATGAATGACATAAAAGGGAATAATTTTAAGTTGTTCGTAGTTGTGCAGACGACTGACGAATGAGACGGACGACTGGTGAATGATGCAGCCGACTGGCGAATAGCTGATGCGACAGCGCTGCAGGTGTCTGGCTGTTGTGTGTAGAGTGTAGACTATTATAATTATAGTGAATCTGATTGTTATCCTAAAACCCATTAGAGTGGCTTGGTTTTGCTAGAGTCTCACAATAAGCCTCAGCTGGGTTGGTGGACGACGTAACGCTCTCGTGTAAATTGTGTTCAGCCAATGCGATGAACTCCGGCGATGCATTCAGGGACGCTGGCATCCTCTCATTTCGAGAGCATTTGGTTTCTATTGCATTATTGGCTTCCGTTAGTGGAGCGTGTATTAGGTCATCCCTATGGTACCTAGTTAATTATTCAAATAATCAGAATTTTTAATATAGTTAGCAATTTTTGGTGAATTTCAATAATTAATTTATATCCACTGGATAGTTAACTGCTGCATTAGATAACGAAGAAGGCAAATAAAGAGTCAATTCCAGAAGTTCCCTGCACATTCGTCCTACCTAATCTTACTGATTTCCAAAATAGTGCGTGTAAATTTCTTCAATACATTTCGAACGGTCCAACTGAGGGTATTTTGGATCTGTATTCTCGGGGTGATGACGCAGACCTGTTAGTGTCCGTGTAGTGGCAACACAAACCTGCAGCGGGCGCTTGCCGCTTGAGTTTTTGTTGTGGTGTCGGTGCGGAGGTCAGCACCAAAAGACGGACGGATAATTCCGCTAATGCAAACGCTTTCTCGCTAATGCGCCAGTGAACTTTCGGATCATTATTTGGTTAATTCATTCCGGCTGGAGCAAGTGGTGCCACCGGTTATAATTTTCTTCTAATCTATCTAAATCTAATATGCACAAGTATTTTCATTGTCTGTTTTACGTTCCTTCCTGGCATTCACGGTTCTCTCTTCCTAAATATGCTTGGCTGTACCTACCCTTAGCCCTTGAGTTCTCAGCCCTCAGGCCTGTGGTGACCAGTGCCTAAGAAAAATAACAAAGAAATGCCACTTGGTTTTGTATTATTTCCTCACGTTGCCATATCATCAGAAGTTATTCTCTAGCGAGGCCCGGTACTCTGATGCGCCACGTGTGCATTAAACCGCTAAGCTAGGGCGTCATCATTTTTTATCACTATACCTCTGTGAATTTGAAACCAACAAAATCAATGTATTTTATTCATAGTGTATTCCAATTCATGTAAATCAGACCAAATAAATCTAAAAGTGATTGTTCTTTTGAATAAACAATGAAGGAGGGAATTATATTTGACGAAAGCTCTAATTTATTAGGTATAATTTGCGCGTTTTTTTGACGTCAATTTATTCCTATTGCACAAATTCGATTGATTGCCGGTGAATGCATTAAGATTGATTGATGCTAAGACAGTTATTCAAATAATTGTCTTAATTATTTAGCAGTGTGTCGAACAATGTTTTTTGCTGCCGTTGAACGTCTGAAAAACTGGTTACTGGCTAAAAAAATTTCAAAACAGTTTACTGACGCACCGAGCAACATTCATTTTCGAGTTACACTATATTTGAAATATAAAAATATAAATAACTAAACAAAATTATTAAATTGAATTCTAACCAGAAATTAATATTCAGAAATTCCTTAAACTATCTATTCTTCTTTTTATTCACGATTAGCATCAAATTTTCATATTTTAACGAATGCGAAAAACACTGTTTGACTCGTCGGAAAAAAGTAAATTAATTTTGAAATGCATACTCTGGTCAGTAGTTTAACTTGTATAATACAGGGTGAACCAGAATTAACTGACTCTTTTAATTTGTTAATAAATAAAAAAACTAAGAACGTTATGAAGTTGAAACTTGTATTATTTAAAAGAAGAACATTTTTATGGTAATATTGTATCTAAATATTGTATGTAATATTGTATCCTAGTTAGTTATTGTATCCTAAAAACTAGGATACAATATTACCATAAAAATGTTCTTCTTTTAAATAAAACAAGTTACAACTTCATAACGTTCTTAGTTTTTTATTTATTAATAAATTAAAAGGGTCAGTTAATTCTGGTTCACCCTGTAGAACCAATTTTGCCATCTGATACAATTATTCATGTTGCTGTATAAGAATTTTTGTACATTTGATCTTTTTATCTCAGTTAACCGATGAGGCGAATTTGCCTGTATTTATTTTTCCTTTTCCCGCAGCTTGATAGATTCAAAAAATCCGTTGTTGGTTTTCTCGACAATTCAGAGAAGTGATTTTGTTAGAATTCATCATACTGTTGATGCGAACATCCTAATTATTCACTAAACTTTACCATCGAAATACCATAACTTTTTAACGCACCACATTTTCCAGTTTTCCTGCGTCTGAGAATCTTTTGCTAGCGGCGCAACCAAAACCTAAGCTGACCCGAGTGCGGTATCCTGAATACCGCCCTCGACCGCCCGGCCGTTCTTGCCCTCAAATAAAAACTTCCATTGCGTGGCATTATTTCCTCACAACTGTTCACGAGGACCAGAATATTCTTGGCTGCCTAATGTACTGGAAGAAGAACAGAGATAAATCCTATGGGCGGGGACGGAAATTTTAACCAAAGCTTAAGGATTTTCATGACTCCATCGTGCAGGGCAAGCGCTGCACTCGCCGCTGTCGCTTGAGGTCCACAAACTCCATGGGTGATAAGTTGCAGCTTCCGCAGCCACAGCGTCATTTCTCTTTTGCTATGGCAGTGTAAAACAATAAATTTCCTTCTAGATACAATTGAGTAAAATTCGCAAATGTTTCATTTTGGCGTTTTCAAAAAATAAGTTCGGTATTCTGGTTTCGCTGGGATTAGAAACGATCAAATGGGATTAGAAACGATCAAATTAACCTGCGTGCGAATGTTTGCCTTAAAGCAGTTAAAGGTTGATGTACGATTGCAGAATTAACATCAGTATGAACGTGTTGAACTCATGCCGATGTCGTTAATGAGTTAGGCAATTAATCATCTTAACAGTTATACCAGGCGCGATTAGTACACATGTATGCTCATGGCCGCCGAAGGATTAAACCTTAATTATTGTTTGCGATAATTGAAAAATATTCCTCTATAACGCCCAATAAACATCCTCGCGAAGGCTCGTTATGTTAATTTGCAAGCTCTGGGATAATTGGGCTGAGTGTTGCAGTGCGTGTGGAGTTTGTGCAGCAAACAAACGCTGGCGTAATTACCGCGTGAATAATGTAGTGCCCAGGGCACGGATGTGGCGAGACCGGATGCCTGGCATGCAGCCTGACTATGGTTACATATTTGTACAACCATAATGTGAGGGAGAATAACTTCATTTCTTTACAAGCAATGGTGAAATATAATTTTGTTAAGATTAGAGCAGCTGTTATTGCAAGTAATGATGTCACCAATATTAATCCTACGATGATTCGTTTAGAAGTCTTGGCTACGAGTCTATTGAATTCTTTAGGGACCATTAACATCCTTATAAATATTCGATGACTAATTTATTAAAATTACGTTATACCATGAAGAAGAACTTCAAAAAATCTTGACTCTGTATATTATATTTTCGCACCGACACTCATATCAAGCGTACGTACCTCAGATCGCACCTGCTCGTTTCTGATAAACATTTGTTCACATGTTAGCACTTAGATGACCTCATGCGATGTGGATGATACAACATGGTTTGATTGTTGACTGCTGTAACATCTCATAGATGATCTTCCTCTCCAAGCACTCATGTAAATATGTGTTTTAACTGCCGCCTAGCGTAAAAGATGTTTTAAATTAAGGTCTCATTATAATATAATATAGCGGTTTCAGCGTTTATTAGGCCGTATAGGCCTGTCGCCAATTCTTAACATCGCAGAACACTCAAAGCATTTGAAGAGAGTGTAAACAACACGTTATAAGTTATTTAAAACCTGTTATTGACAGTTTTTCACCTGCATGATCAAGGACATACTGCGTTCTATAATTTAGTTCAATTTTGTTTATTTCGTACCCTTCATCATTCTTCATCGAATAATAATGCCGTATTTTGGAAACATTATCCTTTGTATGAATACATTGGAACACGCGAATAATTGTAATGGTTTAAACTTTAATGTCTCGCATGCCATGTCACACATGTATGTCACACATGTCATGCCACACATGCCATGTCACACATGCCATGTCACGCATGTATGTCACACATGTCATGCCACACATGTCATGTCACACATGTCATGTCACACATGCCATTTCACACATGTATGTCACACATGTCATGCCACACATGTCATGTCACACATGTCATGTCACTCATGTCATGTCACACATGTCATGTCACACATGTCATGTCACACATGTCATGTCACTCATGTCATGTCACACATGTCGTCACACATGTCATGTCACACATGCCATGTCACACATGCCATGTCACACATGTCATGTCACACATGTCATGCAACACATGCCATGTCCGTTGCAGTGACCCACCTGATGGCACGTGACCCACTTCACTTCAGCAGCTCGCACTACAACATCTCCGTCAGGGAGAACCTGCCCCCCGGCCCCCTCCTCAGGCTGCAGGTCGTCACTACGCATGCTGGTCAGTGCAAGTCAAGCCTTCGCCGCGACTGATGTTCTTTTCGTGAATTCACCAAATCCCTTTGAGGAACAATGATTTTCAGCTAAAGTATATTTTTTCCAATTATTGATCATATAGTTTCTTAACATTTTATTTGTCTTTTTTTGCTTACTTACTATAATATTGAATTTTAAATTCACAGTAAATATATTTAATTGCACATGCTATTGTTATATACATGAATAATCGTCTACGTTTGACTGGAAGAAAAATATCTGAATAATCTTAGACAAATTGACTGATAAATTCTATAAGGACATTTTCGTTAGTAACTTTTCAATGCTAATTTATGAACCTGCTTAGAAAATTAAAATAATGAACTCAATGCTGAATAAAGGGAAGTGTTGTCATTAAGCTAAAAATCCCAAAATGAAAAGAAATATCTGTATTGCTGTTACTTAAATGGTACGCGCAATACCATCATGAATTGCAGATAATTATTGAATACTATGTAAATGTATTGCCGTGATTACTTGGTAGTAATCTGAATATATTAGATGTATTTAACGAGCAAGATTGTTTGGTTTGCTGTGCGATGGGTATATTTGCGATCTTCAGCTTCAAGAGTTGATCAGCATTACTATAATAGCTCGGTGCTTCAAGCCGGGCTCTCTGATCTTCGCTTATTGCTTCCTAAACTCGCCTAACGCGACACTTGAGCGCTCGAATAGTGAGCGCGTAAAGTTGTGATGGCTTTCCCTGCAACTCCGCGGGAGCCAGAGATTATTACTTAGAATATTGGAGCAAGGAAGGGTCCATCCCCTGTATTGGACTGTTTTGGATGCGCCGCTGCTAAAATCTGTCTTCACAATTATGTTTTCCTTCAATTCAAATTCTTCCCTCTTTTGATATTCTGGCTTCAAAATAATTTTTTATTTAAATTGTGATGCTCTAAAAATTCCTGATTTTTAAATATTTCTTAAGTCTGAGAATGCGGTTTTTCTTCAAATATGCCCCAATTTATTACTATCACTAACACTTTTCAAAAAGTCTACCAGTAAAAATTATTTTCGGATTTCAATGGCTGAAGATTGAGCGACGTCCCGAAAGCGTACTTTGTTTTGCTTCTTCGATTGGGATAGGAACAGAAACATTTATTTCTATTCTTTATTCCACTTCTACGCCTTCATCTCTTGATCTTCTTCGTTCAAAAAATATGAGATGTAATCCAGTTGGACTTTAGCTTAGCAAGATCTAAAGTGCAATTCAACAGTTTGGTTGCGAACGCAATTAGGTTCAAACCTTCACCGGACGAATTGAACGGGACAAACGTTTACGCGGCAGAGCTGCACAATGAGTGAAATCAAGTGAATTTTTTTACGCGAAGAAAATTTTGTTCCCAGGAAATTAAATTTACTGCCACGGCAATAAATTTCGTTAAATTTTTGGATATAAATGTCCTGTATATTTTCGTTCAACGAGTTTCCAGGTAAATAATTTCTAATTTTAATGGCTCGACATGAACCGAAATATTGTTACATTTCCTTGATACGGAATTATTTTAAACTAGAGTTTCTCCAAGTCCGGCCGACCATCAACTTTTTCGAAGTCACGAGCAAACTGAAACTGCCAGCTATGTTCAACAGTGAAATATTTACAACAATATTTCAACAGTGAAATAATTTCATATATAAATAATAGAAGTATTATAACACTTTTTGTGTCTTCGTTTACTGTCTTGCATTCTAGTAAGTGATTTTTAATTGATTAATTGAAGAACACATTGCATATGGTACCATAAAAATTATTCCACTCTGACAAAATTGCATTTTCTTGAATTTTACCAGTTTCCGGCACCTCAGAATCGATTGCATCCGGGCTTGAAAATTTATATCTTTTTCGGTCCTCTTGGATTTTATTTAAGTATTTGGCCTTTGTCATTCACTTTTCCTTCATTTTCATTCAAAAAACTTTTAAACAATGACCTTCAGAACTGCGTATCTCATTTGGACCTCCTTGGATCCCATTGTCAAGCCAAGCATTAGTAGAATAAAAATTTTCGACGTTCCTTCTTCATATAAAACTTGGAAATATCCCCCATTGATTTGCGCATTGGGAGCGAAGTGGTACTGCTGTGTACGGGTAATAATAAAGTCTATACAGTGCACAGTATTGTGATCACGGTTTATGGACAGTTCAGTGTGCTCTAGCTATTTATCTACTCTACTAATTTAAAAAATTATTAATGTTAACGACCTGCCTTCGTCGTGATGAAATCGGTTCATTGAGTAAGAGTGATTCTCAAACTTTTCTTTCGGCTCATTTGCCTTTGTTGTCCCTGCCAGAACATAAAAAAATTCATTTAATCTTTCTTCATCGTCCCACATTGCATCTCTTCGTTTCCCACTAGTAGGTGCGACCCAACCATTCGGAAGCATTGATTTATTATAACTGTTCTTCTTGCATGTGTCCAGTAGCAATTGTATTATGGATCATCGATGAACGACCGGTGGCTTCCTAATGCGTACCTGTACGAAGCTCAGAACTCCTGCCTTTTTCTGCCGCTTGACGTTAAACATGCATTATTCTGGTCCCAAGATTAGCTTTTGACCGCACTGCGCGCTTCGGTGTTGATTTGTGGTGTGAGAGAGAGACTTGCATAGATATTATTAAATCAACTGAGGAATGTTCAGGTCAATAACCAATTCATTTGACCAAGAGGTGCAATCTTGCACCTAAAGTAACAGGCTGCACTTTGGCACCATTCATTGCTAAACGCATTCACTGAGCATTGGTCTTGAGTAGTAAATTATTATAATAGAAGGGTGTTATCAGCCGCCTATTGCGTTCCATTCAGAGACTGGTGATTAGTTGCCATACTCTGTGGTCGTCAGTTGAATATGTAGGAAGAATTTCAGGCTGCTGACCATTGACCACTCAGTGGTGATGGATGATTCGATGAAGATTTGTCTCCCGAGTTTGTTGTTGTCACATAATAATTTTCGGACTTCAGATGGGCGATGATATGGAAAAGGCTACTCTGTGTTCGGGGGCTCACTTGAGTGAATTTGGTTACATACTTTCGTTACTTAATTCCGAGATAGCCATTAATTATTAGTATTATCCCATACAGTTTGTAAATTGGTTCTGTTATACAATTTTATGTGTACCTAATTGAACAAGTCTATCTTAACTTGAATAGAATTTTCCCAAATCCACCTCGTGATATTTGACCGTGGGAATGTTTTTATGATGCTGAAGTATCTAATTTCCTAATAATAATTATTAACCAAAATAAGCTATGATCATTACATTATTGCAGTGACTCACTAGGATCTGCAATAAGCAGAGAATTTTAGCATTGATTTTATGGAAGTTTTTATTTCGCATAAAAATATAGCTGCGATTGCATGGAAGAATTTAATGCATATACTTGGCTGAAACACTCGCTTCCATGATGGCACGTCTCTCTGGCCCGATGTTCTTACAAGTTCAGACGACGCCGTGAATGCGATTTGTGCTTAAAGTTTTACGCGAGTTCATGTGTAATATTTTTTGAAAGTCTGAAAATTTTTAAGTTCAATCGAGATTTTTATGCATACTGGCGATTCTAAAAAGTTTCTATCATCAAAATTTTGACTTGCTTGTGTTCTTAGATGGTAAATGAATAATGAGTCGTTATATAATTCTTATTATTTTTCGCGTGTACTAGGAGGATTATTATCTACCAACCGAAATATCCTAATTTAATTCTAAAATGTTTGTCGTGACATGTGTTATCGGCAATAATTCGATTGTGGCACATTCGATGGCTCCAAAAACCATTTTGATGCCTCTGAGGTTACAAAAAAACTGGGTCGATCCTACACACTTCTTCTCTTCTTAGTTCGCGATATTACCCAGTCTCAATTCTTCCTACAGTCCAGAGTGAGCCTGGAACACTCGTCCATCTTTGTAAGTCGTGGGAGAGCGACTCAGTTGGCTGTCCGCCGCCCGCCATATATAGCGCGACCCTGTTGGCTGTCCGCCGCCCGCCATAGCGCGACTCTGCTGACGGCCAGCGAGCGACTTTAGCAACGAAAGCTCGAAAACTTAACTGGTTTTATTTGCACAATAAATCTCAATATTCGCACTCGTGTCCTATTTGGTATCTTATCTTGTTGTTTGTAATAAGAAATCTGTGTTTGGATATTGGTAACAGTTCCATAATCGTTTTAACTAGGAAAGCAAATCAATATAATATCAATAAGCAATAAATATCAATAAGCAATAAATATCAATAAGAAATAAGCAATATAAACTTTCTCTTGATATTGACAGAGTTAAAATCGAATTTATACATACATTTTTATCAGAACATTGTTCTATTATCGTACACAATATCATTTTTGTTATCATACAAAGCTTCGATTAATCTTGCAATATTGCATGACACCAAATTTGCCATGTTAATTCCTTTGATGGGAATCATAGGACGATAGGCGATTGCTTCCAATTCTCCGAGCCAATCCTTCCAGCTGCAAACATCAATCTTGTTAGTGAATCGTACTTGAAATTATTTGATTTGCGTTCTAGACGTGTGGGATGTGAAGAATTGTTAGCATGGTTATTTAATTAACCCAGTTTCTGAGTGAATTTCAATACTTTTTGTAATTTCATCGTAACGCTTTTGTTCTTCGTAATTTCTGACACGTGTTCTTCAAACAAGTTTAATGAGACCTGCAAATAATATTCCATCGAATACAATATCCTGGTCGTATTATATGATGCGCATTATCGGTGACAGGCACGAGGTCGTCCTCGGGAGCTAATCCAATGTGTCCACAATTGAATGCGCTTTGTAATGTCATAAATGAAATGCAGAACTCGTGTTGTTTGTATCAGCCAGTACTAGTGCCATATTTTTTAGCACTCGTATGAGAGTTTCTTGAAATTCGATAGCAACTCCGGAAAAATATTCTCACACTAATAAGAAAGAACTCGATTTTCCAGCCTGCCCCAGGCCCGGTTTTTCTTAAATGACATTTGATAGTCAAGCGTCTAGGGCGAATACTTATCCAGTACTTCCTGTATTCATCCAGAATAGATGAATATCCAGTACTTCCTGTTCTGTTTAGGCCGAAATGACTCACCCACACCAAACCCTTGGTCTAATGACGGCAACACTTGTTGCCAAACGTTTAGGTTCGTACAGAATAGTTGATGTGTCGCTGTATAAGGTAGCAGTTTTTTTCTACACACAATACCTAACCGTGGTGCAGTGGTAAGTGCACCTCGAAAAAATCCTATCGGCTGTTTCGAATTCTGCAAATATTTATACACGAGATCTTTGAAGAAAATTGTGTTCTCAGATCAATACTGTTATCCCAATTAAACCCTTGCTCCAATATTTATCAATTGTTTCAACTTTCACATTCAAGATCAACTTGGAGACTCAGCCACTTCCTTCCCAACCGCCACATAATTTGGATGCAATTCGTATCACGTTTCGAAACTTTATCCTTTGAGTATCAGAGATTTTTTCCTATGCGCATTCACTAGCGTATTCCAGTCTAGATTGGACCTAGATCTCCGACCCCTGAGTTTGTCGGCGCAATTAATCGGGAGACAATTGCCCTCCAGACGAGCTTTTCTGCCTCGCAAATGCAGGATCACTCTTTGGTAATAACGCCGTGAGTCAGCATTTTCTTGCTCGTCTACTCCCTGATTTTTTTTTGGTCCCCAACTTTCAAAGTGATCGGTTTTTCCGGAAAGAATAAAATTAAATTTTTCGAGCCGCTTGGAAACCGCCCGTCCGCTGTACAAATGGGTCCATTTTGTCCAAAGTTCGAGAGTTCCCGTTAAGAAGATATCTTGTCTCTTGAATAGAAGTGCTGATTGTCCCTTTTACACTGAATACAATTCTAGTACAAACTCTGGTGAAAGTTAACGCGCGATTAATGCAGGAGATTAGTGACCGTGACTGAGCTCCTACCAAATCCTTCAGCATAGCTGCAAATAATAGCTTTCAACACGGTTGGTTAATGACCAGAGAATTCGTCAAATTACATTTTCAGGGTCGAACAATATTCTTCAGATACATTATTTGATCAAAATGCAGGTTCAAGGGAGTAATATCAATTTATTAACGACGTTTCGAATGTAACAACATTCATTTTCAAGTTACAGGAAGCATTGAATACAGAAATTTTGATGGAAATAAGTACATGATATAAGTAAATAGGATACAACAAGAAAATTTGGAACCGTGAAAATAATTCCAAAACAATCTCAAAGCTTATAAAATCAGGTAGTTATGAGATGATAGATGGAGTCCAATCCGCAGAAAAGGGCTTCAGCTATCGTCGGTCAGATTATGTCGGGCCACCGCAAGATGACGATGCTGGTGGGTTCCTTCAGCACAGTGCAAATGACAGTCTCGTTGAGATTGACGTTGTCGAGAGTGTCACGGGACCAATTGATTTCATTGCGTATCTTGAGATGAAGTTGCTCGATTGTGATGCTTTGAGACCTGGTCTGGTTGCGCGCTTGTCTCAGGTGGCAGGATAAACGGCTGCTCAAAGTCGAAGTGGTTACTCCATTATTTTGACTGCATTGAAGTAATTGGAGTAACAACTACGACTTTGAGCAGCCGTTTATCCTGCCCCCTGAGACAAGCTCGCAATCAGACCAGGTCTCGGAGAATTACAATCGAGCAACTTCATCTCGAGATCCGCAATCAGCTCAACTGGCTCCATGATAACCTTGACTACAACGTCAAACCCTGAACTATACGCAGCAACGGTCACTTCAAACGAGCGGGAGTTCTTCAAAAGTCTGGTGTAATCAATAAATTTTGCTTCAAAGAAGGTTGTAGACTTCTTCATTATTTTGGCTACATTGGAGTAATTGGAGTAACCACTTCGACTTTTCCAGCATCGTCATCTTGCGGTGGCCCGACATAATCCGACCGACGATAGCTGAAGCCCTTTTCTGCGGATTGGACTCCATCTATCATCTCATAACTACCTGATTTTATAAGCTTTGAGATTGTTTTGGAATTATTTTCACGGTTCCAAATATTCTTGTTGCATCCTATTTACTTGTATCATGTACTCATTTCCATCAAAATTTCTGTATCCATTGCTTCCTGTAACTTGAAAATGAATGTTGTTACATTCGAAACGTCTTTAATAAATTGATATTACTCCCTTGAACCTGCATTTTGATCAACTAATGTATCTGAAGAATATTGTTCGACCCTGAAAATGTAATTTGACGAATTCTCTGGTCATTAACCAACCGTGTTGAAACAAGCTTATTCTGCCTTCTGATAATAGCTTTCCTATACAATCGTGCGTGTTCCGGATGATGGGATGTCATTTGGGCTTAAAATTATGCAAGTTATTTTCTTTTTGCATTTGTGGTTTTATCCAATACTAAAATAATAAAAATGCTTACTCATTCACTAATAAGTTCGAATTATTTGTGCGAGTATTTTATTTTCGTCGTTGATGTTGGCCAACATTTTGTGCTTTGTATCATCACGGCGTCAGTATTTTGCCCCTGGCTCCCTCGAAACGCATTATTCCGAGCGACGGCCAAGGAACGCGGAATTAGTTGACGGTCTTTGAAGAGTTCGCGCCATCTGTCGCATTGTGAGAGCTTTCCGTTGCCATGATGTAGCTCCATCATCTGGTCAATTGTGAACACTTGCCTATGCCAAGATGAAGCTCCACCGTCTGGTCTATTGTGAACACTTGTCTTTACTATGATGTAGCTCCACCGTCTGGTCAATTGTGAATGCATTTGTGGCCAGACTTTAAATATTTTAAGGCCACAAAATATTTTACCAATTATGCTTATGCTGTTTTTGTGGACTTCCTCCGTAGTTCCTAGGCTCTCTTTCGTTCGCCCTAAATTCTTTAATATTCACAACCTCAGCTATTGTGTCCGTTTTTCCGTTCCTCAGTGTTTGTAATTTTATGGTTTCAATAATTTTTTTTATTCTTCTTAATTTTCACTGATTTCTAGCTCACTTAATTTGGCCCTTACTCATTCTTGGGCTATTCTTGGACTGCAATAATTTCTAGCTGTTATATTCACTCAAAAATTTCTCGACTCGTGTCCCCTTAATTAATATATTCTCTAAATGCTAAAATATTCTCAGCTTTTTTCAGGTTGCAGGATCTTTTTTCTTATTTCTCTCCCTCAAATTACTCCAGAGGCTAAAGATCTTACCAGACCTCACAGATCCTCTGAGAACATGTCCTCTTTCATGTATTTTAATCAATATTTAGAGATCTTATAAATACCGTATTAATGTCGCCAGTAACGCATCCTCTATTGTTATTGACGTCACAGCTGACGGTACCGCTGGAGGCGCGTACGTCTCAGGGCAGTGCAGAAGCGACGTTGTACGTCACCGTAGAAGACGTCAACGAGTTTCCACCGCGTTTTGCCAACGACTTTTACCAGACGCAAATAACTGAGGAAGACGACAGACACCTGCCCAAGCCGGTCATCCAGGTGCGTGGTGCTGAAATATGCACAAACTGCACAATATGTCCACATTTTAATGCCAGTATAATGGCACTTGCAGTCGTTCTTAGTTGACGTAGAGTTCACGGTTTGAGGTTTAGGATATACCACGACATGGAAAACAGAATTTTTCATAGGATGAGAATAGGTATTTGGAATTAAAATAGAATGTTTAGAATGTACCATGTATATTTACATGTAGAAGCTGAAGATATAAGTAAACATGCACTGATAAAAGTAAGGACAAACTATGACCTATTGTTGATGCTCCGAAATGTGGGCAATTTTGCCCTAAGATACAGGTAATGGAAGACTGCCTGTAGCATGGCTACGGAAATACTTGGCTATAGGGCTTACTACAGAATGGAGTCTTAGCACAAGGTAAAAGAGAGAGATTGCTTGAAGGAGCAACAGACGAATGAGATGTCTGGAGTCTTAGCACAAGGTAAAACAGAGAGATTGCTTGAAGGAGCAACAGACGAATTTTTGTTGCGGCAGAAGAGTGCTGGTGAAGCTCAAGTTGGAGAGAATGCGACGTAGAGCTGACAAACGTACCATTTATTTCGGCGTGAATTTTTTCAAGCTGAATATTCAAAACCATGTTTCGCAGGTACTGGCTCACTGATGTTCGCCAAGATGTTTGGGCAAACTTCGCGAAATATAACTGAGGAGCTCAATATATTTCTATGGCAAGCTCAAAATATTTCTGTAAGGACCCCACAACATTTTTATGATTGTTCAATATACATTTGCGAGGATCTGCAGGTATTTCTGTGTTGTTTTGGGCCGAGAAAAAGTTATTGGACATATCACTCGACGGGTTAACGCCAAGCGCGATCATACGATGCCTTGTGTATTGTGTCGTAATTTGTGGCGCTGACGGCGATGAGCCTGAAAAACAAGCCGCACGGGACGTTCCTGGAATTCATGGGAATGGAAGAATTGAAATCGAGGCTTGTTGGCAGGGGCTCCGAAAAATTGAGTTCTGGCTTTTGATGATGAAACATTGCGGATTAACGAAAGATAACGTGCGCGTGTGGGCATGGGAACGAGTACAAAGAATTGCCACTAGGATATTTTAAGGAAACTATTTCTGCTTCTGACCGTGTACCAGTTCCCGATTCATGATTTTTTTGTCCAAATTTTGGGGCGCAATATATTTTCTAGACCTCAAATGCAAATTAATGCCTATACTCCTGAAACAGAAACGGTAATACTTTCAATTAACTACTGAATGCTCTACCTTCATCTCGTTTGACAACCATCGCAGTTCAGTTCATTTCTAATCAGATTTGCCTCTGTAGCGTTCTTGCAGGACTATTAAAACGCCAGCGACTTGTCATTTGAATTCAGTATAAGTCCAAGGTAAAAGCAGTGCTTTGAGTGATGCGTTTCATCTTTCTATGCGCTCGTTGCAAGAATTCGTAAGCAATATATCTCGGGCTATGCAGTATTCTCGAGCTATACAGGACGGTATATCTCGGGCTATACATGGCGGCTGATAAGCGAATGATTCAAATCTTACTTGCAATTGGGTAGCACTGATAGAATTCCCGATATTCCTCACCCGAATCCGTTGCTCGGGTTGTGGCTTTCACGGCGGTTTCAATGCTACTCGAATCCCTGATCTGAGTTCTGATGAAAAAGAGACTTCCTATCGGGGGTTTCATTGCCTCGCATTCATAACAAATATTTCTATAGAAATTTGGTTGCCGAGGGCTTACCAAGATATTCTTGAGCGGAAATTGGACTGGCGCAAATAATTTTTCGAAAGTCTTGAGGGGAACGAGTTGCTAGGAATTCTTAGTTTCGTTTTTAACCTTGTACTCGTTTTTATTTAATTTGGTATTATGTTTAGAAACGATGTTTTCCAGGTGGTTGCTCGGGATCGTGATGGGGGCAGATGGGGAGTGCTGCGCTATTCCCTCAGCGGAGACGGAGTCCCCCATACCCTGGACCCCCACTCACAGGATTCTACTCCCAACACCCACAACGAAAATCTTAACTACGAAGCTACAAGACATCAACATTTGACTCAATCAAGATCATCGCCGTTGTTGAGCGAAAGCCACCTGTCACACGTGGCTCCCATTTCAAAATCGTCGCCTCGACTATTGGAGTCTTCGTCGCTTGTGAGTGACGTCATCCTCGGTCTTGCGGGTCCGGCACTTCGGGTATCATCTCCAGGGGCGCCACCTCCCGCGGTCGCGCCGCCCTCGGTCTCCAAGAGCCAACACTGGACGCGTCGCCGCGCTGCCTTCTCTGTTGATCCCGAGTCTGGCACCATCTACGTGCTCAAGGTGAGTATAACCGCAAACCGGGAAACTGCTACATACCTCCGATACGTTTCTTGCCCGTTGTGTGGGTTGTTGGTGTGTGTGTGGTCGGTGTTCACGTGCACGCTGTGGCATGGTGAATTTGGAGGACCTATTACCAGTATTTTGGAGTTATGGAATATATGGTGTTGTATAGACATGGCGTCATGGAAACGTGAGTTGATAAGAGTTGGAGGTAATATGTTTTGATAGTGAATCATGTTCATGCCAGTTGGTAGAGGACCAAATATGGCTCCAGAGGAATTTCAAATAGGTCTTCATATTTGAGGTCCAAAATAGTTTGATGGGATCTGATCGTCAAGTCCGAGTGAAGAGATAAATTAATTCTTTGTATCGTTCGTCTATGATTTCCTTTATTCTAGGATCGCGGTCTTCATTCTTGGTTATGGCTATCGGAGGTGAAGAGTCATTTTACCGGTTGTCGTCGTATGTTGACTGATGCGAAGTCGAGATATGTTTGACTGGTTTTGTGCTTGGTTGTTCCTTCATTTGATTGTTGTTTGTTTCTGGATTTTTTTGTTGCGGTAAGGACAGTCTGCGGGTAAAGTGCTGTGGTCTTTGCAGCAGTTGAGGCATTTTATGTTGGTGTTACTGCATTGAGTGTAAGTGTGGTCTTTGGCGGCACATTCGGAGTAAGAGGAAGTGGCGGATGTACGCCTTGATGTGTGGGGCTGTGTTAAACTTCCTAACATTTATAACGGATAAGTAGGTGTTTAATCAATAAGTAGGTTTAATTGTTGTGTCTGTGGTTACGATTTTGATGAAATGGGTGTAATGTTTGATTTGAATAATTCATGGTTTGATTGTAATCAAACAATGTATCATTGTTGATTTTATGTTGAATTGTAAAAATCAATATTGACTTTTTTGTATTATTCAAATCAAACACTACACCCTCGTCATCACAATCGTAACCACAGACACAACTATAGCCTTTATGTTGAGTCGTAATTTCATGTTAGAGTTCGTCGGCGATGTGGCTTCCTGCGTCGTTGCCATGCAAGCTGTCTAAAAAGAATGGTTCGTGTAACTCTTAGGTCGGGTGGTATCATGAGAGTTGAGTAAATTGTATTGAATGTATCTGTCGCTTTCTTGGAAGTCAGCTTGTCTATAGCAGTCGCGTTGGCGCGTAAAATTTTAGAGCAGTGTCTGTGAGTCGAATCAGAGGGGCGAGAATACAGATACATGATTTGAGTGCAGTCTTAGAATGTTAGTAACACAGGCACTGAAATGAATTAGTCACGCTTTCGTACAGCGATGCCCTCATACTTACGAAAGGCTAGTAATCCGGAAGTTAGAGTACAGGGCACCAAGGAATAGAACCACGCACAGCCACGAGGGACCGACGGTCCTGCACTTGTAGCGCCACAAGCTTCATTATGGAACAAATTGATCGCGCTTTTTGGCCGCACTATGGACGCGTGAATTGCATTTGTGGCTCCACGAGTTCCCTTTTGAAGTGCGGGAGGAACGAATGAGCACCTGCAACCACTAACACTGCGTCGTCACCAATGACTACAGTGACACACATTTGCTTATCATAAATATTGATTTTTTTCTATTAGTTGCTAGAAAATTAACTTATAACAATTCACAATTAATCTTGAAATATTTGACTGAAATCTGGGCAATAAAAAGAATTTTTATGATGACTGTAATTTAGCTAGGTGCCCCAACATTGGTTCATTTGAGAGATAACATTTACTTATATTTTCTTCATTGCAGCATCAATTGCAGGAACTTGCTACATGTTTTGTATTTGTCACCTTGTTATGGCAAAAAATTTAACAGGTGAATGTAGCGCGTGGCGTCAAATTCCAACTATTCCACATTGAGTATATATTCTAATTTCCGAGTAGTTCTGCTTTTCCCAAATTTCTGATTACTTGATTCTTACTCTCTAAAAAATTCACGTCCTATGACTGCATTGCAGCAGGCTTTTTGTACATAAGTTCGGCGCGTCATTAATTCCCAGACAAGGAAGATGCGTTCGGGGTGACTGCACTGTGAAACACAAGCGGTGAGTGATTTATGTGAGATAAATGCACCTAGAAGCGCCGATCGCTTAACTTCGATAGCAAACTTGCATGACACAGTCGCCTGTAAGTAAACTAGGCGGGTCACGCTCGCTTGCGCCAAACGTTATACAGATGAACTGCGAGTATGATCGAAGCAACCGCCGAACACGCGTGCCTTTCCGCTTATGTACGTAAAAATTTTATCCGTATTTTTACTCAAAAATCTTATTAATTACTTATTGATCACGCATTAGAATACTAAATGCTTGCAAATGATCATCTAAATAGTTATAGGATGACATTATAGGCAGCAACAAATTTGATAATAAAGAATAAAGTTTCTTTATAAAGTTATTTTATTTGCGAGTGATTTTTGAACGTACGCCGTCCGAAATGAACCTCCACCATGTGCAGCTCGCCACGAACTTAGCGAAACCAGTCTTTCTTGCGCATTGAATGACGATATCCATTGATTATTTCTTCCGAGTAATTCAATGAAACGCAAAATCTATGGAGGGATGGTCCCACTTACCGGTTGAGTAACTTGAATGATTTTTGAGAAGCGCAGTTTTGTTGGCAAATGATTTTAACTGTTGAGATATATATCGAATTGGACCCAAACACCTCAGCAGGCAATATCAGGTTGAATCAAGGTTGAAACAAAAAAACTCACGACGTTGAAATAACGTTGAATATTAGTTTAGAATGAAAATTGAATCAACGTTATTTGTTTAACGTCGTACATTTCGACGTTGTTTCAACGATGAAATCGCGTTAAATTTTTACTTTTATATTGCATAAATTTATTCGCGATTTTGCCGTCAGATCTCAACACGATTTCAGCGTTGAAACAACGTCGAAATTTACGACGTTAAAGAAAAGATGATTCAATTTTCAATCTAAACAAATCAGCAACGTTATTTCAATGTCGTGAGTTTCGTTGTTTCAACGTTGATTTAACCTGCCGTTGCCTGCTGCGGGACAGGATTTGCCCAGGGGTATCATCTCCTGCAGGGCGCCACCAATCTTACTCCAACCTTGACGATTTTGGCCTCAAATTTTCCATTAGCTCACATTGATAACGGCCATTAATTCGTAACTAATGCGTCTGTGTAATACCGAAATCTGAAATTTTAAATAAATATTGGTTGAGGTATTCTTGGGTTGCTCCCAGTTACGATTTTTTCAATTAAAAAGTATTTGCGGCCCTTGATTGTTTCGCAAACGAACACAGAACAGTCGAGGACAACGTTTGCAACTTTTCCTGTACATATAAGAGCCTTCATGTCCATTGGGCATTGCTTTTCAGGCTTTATATTCACGACTCCCCCGATATTATATTATACAGGGTGCGGCAGAGAGGACGGATGGTTTTATAAACGTCATAAAACAGTACATTTTCACTGGAAAACAACTTTATTGATGCAATTAGGTTCACAAGGAAATGGCATTTCAGACAGTTAAGTGTGAAAAATAACATCTGGCATGTGGTGGCAAAATCGTTGATGCAGTGCTGTAGGCGCTCATGAAAGTTTGCGTAGACTCCCTCGAACACCGCATATATTGTTACTCTCTCCAACACCGCTCAACACCTCATATTGTTTATGAGTGACGAAGCCCACTTTCACCTAAACGGAATGGTTAACCAGCAGAATTTCAATTATTGTTTTGCGCTAATGAGAATCCTCAACAGTTACACGAAAGACCGCTGCACAGCTCAAAAGTAACGGTTTGGTGTGCTGTATCGCAAACATTTGTGTTTGCGATACATTTGGTGTGCATCATTGGCCCTTACTTCTTTGAAGACGGTGATGGTCGTGCTGTTACTGTGATCTCGGAGCGCTAAACAGAAATGATGACCAACTTCTTTGTCCCTGAATTACGACGGCGTCGTGTTCCAACCCGACGTGTGTGGTTCCAGCAGGATGGGACGATCGCTCACACAGCCAGAGCATCAATGGACGTCATCCACCCACTCTTTCCAGGTCGTCTTATTTCCAGGTTTGGCGATGTTCGTTGGTCTCCTCGGTCCCCAGATTTATCCATACGCGATTTTTTCTTATGGGGACATCTATACGAACACAAGCTCCGAACTCTGGACGAATTAAAGAACGCAATTCGCGTGGAAGTCGGGCATGGTGAGACAGCGGTGTTGGAGGGAGTCTACGCCAACATTCAAGAACACCTACAGCACTGGATCAACAATTTCGGCCACCACATGCCAGATATTATTTTTCACACTCGACTGTATGAAATGCTATTTCTTTGTGAATCTGATTGCATCAATAAAGTTGTTTTTCAGTAAAAATATACAGTTTTATGACGTTTTTAAAACCGTCCGTCCTCTCTGCCGCACCCTGTATTTCAATCCAATCTTCAACTAATATATATCGCTCGCGTCTTCAATATTAAAAAATTATTCCTCCGAAGCTCCCGTGTTTATAGTAAATGTTTATTTGGCTGCGCCTATATTTTGAATAGCTGCTACTCAGCAGTCTTTCTTCATCGCCTTCCTCTCAGGATTTCTCGCTGCACTAGAAACCTTGCTTTCATCAATGATTACCGAGCATCGACACGGCGGGGAAAACTTCTGAAGCTTCGAAGTTCGAGCTTTACATTTTAATGCCCTCTTAAAAATTTACTGGTCGCTACTTTATGTTAGCGTATCACGAGAATGGAATCATGGTCTGGGCCATATCTATACAAATTCCTCCTATTTTATTTCCAAATACATGTATTTATCTTTACTTCAGTTCAATTCACTTGCGGCGCTGCAGTTCAAGAGTTCTCGTAAATTTCTTTAAAAACTTCATGTCGACGTATTCATCGTCAAATTGGGCTTTGAAATTGAGTGTTCAAGCTTTATATAAGAGGCCTGAGATTTTAATGCTGAGTTTACCGATAACCTCTGACCCCGAGTGTGTCATTTCGAAGCATAATTTGTTTCATTTTAGTTTCATTTTACTTTGTTTCATTTTACGACATCATTTACGACATATTCATTCATCGGTTGATCTCATTGGATTTTTTTCTCCATTACACTCTCGGGAAAATCGAGCCTCTATGAAAATTAGAAGCTGAACTGAGTCAATTCCACCGTCAAGCCACAAGATCCTGTCTTGTCCGCTCAACAAATTCCCAAACTATAATAGTATAATTAAATTGGCCGTTAATTATGTACTTCACACATGACAAATTCATCATTAATAAGATCTCGATTTTATTCTAATGTTAAACGTGTTTCTGCATTCACTTCAATGAACCTTCATAATTCACTTATAATTTCCTCACTTAGAGAATCTTTGTGTAATTTAACGTTGAACGTTAACACGCACGTTAACGCCGAACACAAAAGTTGGAACAAATCATTCTCTGTCGCGTTTTTATATCTTTATTTCCCTCCATCAAGGATGTTCTTTTATTAGGCGCGTCATTTCATTGGCACTCTAGGCGCTCCTAATTAGGTACTCTTGATACCTGCCGAACGTCGCATCAAAGAAGCGACGTCTTCCCAAGTTTGCTGAAGTGCCTTACGGTCGTCTAGAAGTTCTTCAGCTGCGAGCTTCTCCCCTCTTGCTGCCCCCCATAAAGCTCACTGCATGGGTGAGATCTTGCGGTGATTTTTGGTAGAACTCATTTTACGAGCTAAAAATAATTTTATTCATTTATAATGTATAATTGATACAAGTGAAGAATGCAAGCTATGCATGTGTTTACTCTAGAAATGGTCATTTTAAAGTCCTGGGGTGAGCATGAACGATTTGGCGGTTAGTTTGCTGTAAATGGGACACTCTCGGGATGTTTTATGTGCATTTTTCATAGTGCTTGCTTGATGTCTGAGAGGTCTTGCATATGGCGCTTGTCCGAGATCTAAGAGGTCATTGTGCTTGTTCAAGATCTAAGAGGTCGTGGTGGTTGGTTAGAGACCCAAGTGCCAATGGTGCTTGATCGAGGTCTAAGAGGTCGTGGGGCTGGTTGGAGACCCAAGTGGTCCATGGTGCATGCTCCAAGTCTAAGAGGTTATGACGCTTGACGAGATCTAATGGATCATACCTGTATATATGGTGTTTGTTCTAGATCTAAGAGGTAGTGGGCTTAATTAAGCTTTGATGATTTTGCAAGTGTGATCTTCCGTTTGGTTCTAAGACAACCCATCTAATTAATGATTCTACATCGTGAAATAAGTAAGTAATCGCGCCTGTGTTGTGGCCTAGCGTAACTCAGTTGTTTGACCCATTTGCCTCACCTTGTAACTATTTTGCTCTGGAGGGAATGGTCACGGAGTAAAGCAAGTAATCGCGCCTGTGTTGTGGCCTAGCGATGTCATTTGAGTTATTTGCCTTGCCTTAATTGTAACTATCTTGCTCTAGCTGGAGGGAATGGTCTACTTTACAGAGCAAACCGAAAAATTCATGCGCAAACATGTCGGTTGGCTATTCAATCTAATAGAATAGTGAATCGGAAATTGATATGCACTTTAATTTATGATTACCCAGTTAAAATTGTGTTCAATCTAGTTCAAGTGATAGAATGCGCTATTTCGGGTCTATATCTGATGCCAGTTACGATTAATAACTATCTTGCTCTAGCTGGAGGGAATAATCACGAAGTAAAGCAAAAACACGTTGCTCTCTATGCTAACTAAATTTAAATTAGTGAAAAATTCTCATTTCTGTCTTCCATACAAACAAAAATGAAAAATTCTATTTCCCTTGTATCTCCGCGATCAGCAACCGATTTAGCTTCTCTTACGCCCTGTCAAAGGGTCTAGAAATACGATAAATAATCCAGGATCTCCCGAGGAGGATGACTTAGCGATGTCCATGGGCCGACTTCGCTCTGATCCGGTGAAACTTGATCGATTCAATTATTTCAATCTGGGATAATTTTGATAAATTCGCCTATTTACATTTTGTTTTATTTCTAGTCACGACATTCAGTGTATAATTATCTCGTAGCATGAATGACCGGCAATCTGACCAACGAATTGTGTCGTTGCAATGGAAGTCCCGCATTCATAGCGTTGATTTGTCAAATCGCTTCGCTTGACAAATCTCGTGCCTTACCTATTTAATGACGAATTAATTACGTGTTTCTATATGCATGCCTCAGTAGAGCGTGCAGTCCTTTGGATCGCGTTGCTCAAGTTATCCACAGCACGCTGAGTAATCGATCGTTATGTAATTGATATGCCGGAATATCATCTTCAGCTCATCGTTGGGCTCAAAAGAATACTGTGATATGATCCCCTACTTTTTACATTAAATATTAATTTACATGGGTATTCTCTATCGATATATTTTGTCACAGATGAAATTCTTTTCTTAAGGATACCATGTTGAAGTTTACCATTTTGTAATTTTTCTTTGCAATATGCATCTGTTGACTTTTTTATTAATACTTTTGTCTTGTATTCATTTCGAAGAAATGCTTAGATTTTAATTGACGAATCTACGGAGAAATCATTACCCATTACATTCGATAACAATTAAATTCAAGTAATTCCGATTGATATCCGTCTCAAGAGAAAATCTTTACTTGGATGAGTTCGTTTGTTTGCTGGTGAACTAAATTTTCCACCTGAGTTTAGCGGCAGGAATACAGCCATTTTTGCTCAGTACTGTGCTTAGGTTTATTCAGTTTTAATGGTGACACATAAAGATTACAAGCACTTATCTAATTACAAAGATATTCAACAAATTTTCATTTTGTATGTAGGAACGAACTCTCAATCGCTAATTTTGTTCGAAATGTCTTTAGGGCTCATTTTGCGTAGAATATTTTGAGTTTACGACGTGACGATGACGTCATCTGTGTTCATCATAAAATGGCGCCAATTAAGTCTTCATTTTGAATTCACGACTTCATCATGATGTCATCACACGAGTGTCACAGGCCAGTCGCTCATAGCGCCCTCACTAGAGGACTCAATCCCAGCGAAGCGAGTCTAAATTCTGCTCCCAGACACGTCGTAAAGTCGCCTATTTATGACCGAGCTTTTGCAGTGCAGGACCGGCGAAAGTTCGCTCACCCTCCAAGCGCCTCCTTAAACTTTCTGCCCAGGAATTATTTGCGGTTAATGTTCTTCCGACTGCTCTGTGCGCGCCATGTTTCTTGTGAATGTGGAGGTTATGTGTGTTTTACATACATTTTATAGCGCATCTCAACTATCAGCATGGATTGCGATTATACAGGTATTTGTGCCGGCATCGACTTTCTCCTTTTGTGCTTTCGTACTAATCGCTATTGAAAAACTGTCTCTTGGGCAAGCCTGTCGTTCCCTTTTTCTGCTCAGAGTACACAGTTTGAGTACACAAATTCGTGTTTATCCTTTTATTTTACCAATTTATGCTCTCTAATTTACCACTGGAGCTCTCGTTTTTATCATTTTTTCTGCGATTCACCAATTGATCTCTTGAGGTATAATTGAAAAAATTTTCGAAAAAGTTTTTCAGTAAGATGTAGGTTTATTTTAAATCTTTATTTAAATTACTACAATCTCGCAAAAATTTCCTGAAGAAAGTCACAATCCTTCTTTTTTGCTATATTAAGGAAGTGATGCGTTGATGAAGCATATTTTCCTCTTAGCCTCATGTTAATTGGTATTCCACTTCGATAATAATCTTTGTTGAAGATTTCCCGATTCTATTTTTGAGATTTTCCGATTCCGTTTCAATGCCTTTTTGGGAATTTGAATGCCTCAAAAATTTAAATGTTTCTCATTACTAGTTACTGCTAGAGTGTAATTAACTGAGCGTTCCAGCTAGAGTATTCCAGTATCTCGAGAAAGACTCACTGAGGCCGAGTGATTAACGAACAGTTCAATGCACCCGAATAGCTGCAATTATTCAGTTATAGACCCAGACATGAGCCCTTCAGAATACCTGAATAACGAGACGCTCCAACACCACGTGATGAATGCCCAGCCCAGCTGTTCGTCTCGAGATATTCTGGCCCATCGTGACGCCGAGCAATATTTCGCGAGAAAGATTGTTCTCCCTTCAGTTGTTCCGGCACGCAGGTGTATCGATGTTGTTAGTTACTATAGTAAATATATGCATTTAGAGCTCGGTGCTTCCTTCGTGACCCTAAATGCTTGCATGCTATTAGAATGTATCTATTGCATGAGCTGGGCCCATACTTTTAAAAAAAGTTAAGAAATCGGAAGTTCATCAGCCGATCATTGACGGCCTTTCAAGCAAAATCCACCAATCATAGTCAAGAAAATAGAGCGTAAGTACTCACGTTCACTTAGCGAATTTTGAAAGTATGGCCACTGGTCTACGGGACCTGCATCTGGTAATATTAGGAGGGGTGAGATAGGCTTACCCTGCATTGCGTGTTTATACTTGAAAGATTATCGTTGGACATCTTCAACACGATGGCCGTCGATATCAACAATGTCGCTGAAAATGCTAATTGTTTCATGCTAAGTTAGTACCAGTGAGTTTATTTCAACAGTTTACAGGGAAATTTCATCATTGTTGTGTTAGACGAAGTTACAAATAATGACCTAATATTTTCACTAACTGAGTAAACTGATGTGAAAATTTTGCGCAAAATCGAATCTAAAAAAAATCTTTATCCTGCAGGAGTTACGAGGTTTCATCATGCCGTGTGATGGACTACTTTTGTATTATTTTGTGGTCGGATTGTGGATCTCAGTGGAGGTGAAGAGTCATTTTACCGGTTGTCGTCGTATGTTGACTGATGCGAAGTCGAGATATGTTTGACTGGTTTTGTGCTTGGTTGTTCCTTCATTTGATTGTTGTTTGTTTTTGGATTTTATGTTGCGGTAAGGACAGTCTGCGGTGAAGTGCTGTGGTCTTTGCAGCAGTTGAGGCATTTTATGTTGGTGTTACTGCATTGAGTGTAAGTTTGGTCTTTGGCGGCACATTCGGAGTAAGAGGAAGTGGCTGATGTACGCCTTGATGTGTGGGGCTGTGTTACACTTCCTAACATTTATATCAGATCAGTAGGTGTTTAATCAATAAGTAGGTTTAATTGCTGTTTCTGTGGTTACGATTTTGATAAAATGGGTGTAGTGTTTGCTTGAATAATTTAGGTTTGATTGTAATCAAACAATGTATCATTGTTGATTTTATGTTGAATTATAAAAATCAATATTGATTTTTTGTATTATTCAAATCAAACACTACACCCTCGTCATCACAATCGTAACCACAGACACAACTATAGCCTTTATGTTGAGTCGTAATTTCATGTTAGAGTTCGTCGGCGATGTGGCTTCCTGCGTCGTTGCCAAGCTGTCTAACAAGAATGGTTCGTGTAACTCCTAGGTCGTGTGGTATCATGAGAGTTGAGTAAATGTTATTGAATGTATCTATCGCTTTCTTGGAAGTCAACTTGTCTATAGCAGTCGCGTTAGCGCGTAAAACTTTAGAGCAATGTCTGTGAGTCGAATCAGTGGGGCGAGAATACAGATACATGATTTGAGTGCAGTCTTAGAATGTTAGTAACACAGGCACTGAAATGAATTAGTCACGCTTTCATATAGCGAAGCCCTCATACTGACGAAAGGCTAGTAACCTGGAAGCTAGAGAACAGGCTCCAAGAAATAGAACCTCGTACAGCCACGAGGGGCCGACGGTCCGGCGCATGCAGCGCCACAAACTTCATTATGGAACAAATTGATCGCGCTTTTTGGCCGCTCTATGGACGCGTGAATTGCATTTGTGGCTCCACGAGTTCCCTTTTGAAGTGCGGGAGGAAAGGATGCGCACATGAAAACCACTAAGACGGCATCGTCACCAATGACTCCAGTGACATATTTATATTGATTTTCCTCTATTAGTTGCTATGCAATTAACTTATAACAATTTACGATTAATTGTGAAATATTTGCCTGAAAATTTGCAATAAAATGAATTTTTATGATGAGGACTATAATTTAGCTATATGTGCCCCAATATTGGTTCATTGGGTTGGACATTTACTTATATTTTCTTCATTGCAGCATCAATTACAGGAACCTGCTTCATATTTGTGTATTTGTCACCTTGTTATGGCCAAAAATTTAACTGGTGAATGAAGCACGTGGCGCCAATTCCCAACTATTCCAAATTGAGTATATATTCTAATTTCCGAGTAGTCTGCATTTCCCAAAATTCTCATTACTTGATTCATACTCTCTAAAAATAGTACTCTCTAAAAATCATACTCTCTAAAAAAGTACCTACAATGACTGCATTGCATCAGACTTGTTGCAAGTTCAACGCTTCATTAATTCCCAGACAAATGAAGGTGAGTTCGAGGCGCGTGTAGTGTGAGACACAATGTGCGAGTGATTCAAGGGAGATAAATGCAGTTTAAAGCGCAGAACGCTTATCTTGAACAGCAAACTATATATAGGCAGTGTCGCAATGTACGACGTCGAAATGTACGACGTTGAAGATATGACGATTCAATTCTCAATGTAAACGAATCATCAACGTTATTTTAATGTCGTGAGTTTCGTTGTTTCAACGTTGATTTAACCTGCCGTTGCCTGCTGGGACAGGATTCGTCAACCAATCTTACTCCAACCTTGACGATTTTGGCCTCAAATTTTCCATTAGCTCACATTGATAACGGCAATTAATGCGTAACTAATACGTCTGAGTAATACTGACATCTGATATTTTAAATAAATATTGGTTTAGGTATTGCTTCGCAAACGAGCACAAAACAGTAGAGGACAACGTTTGCAATTTTTCCGGTATATATATAAGAGCCTTCCTTTTCCATTGGACATTCCTTTCCAGGCTTTATATACACGACTTCCCCGGTATTATATTATATTTCAATCCAATCTTCAACAAATATTTATCGCGCTCGTCTTCAAGATTAGAAATAATTTATTCCTCCAAAGCTCAGTTTTTATAGTGAATTTTTATTTGGCTGCGCCGATATTTTGAATAGCTGCTACTTAGAAGTCTTTCTTCATCGCATTCCTTTCAGGGTTTCTCGCTGCACTGGAAACCTTGCTTTCATCACCAATGACTACCAAGCATCGATACGGCGGGGAAAACTTTTGAAGCTACGAAGTTCGAGCTTTCCATTTTAATGCCCTCATAAAATTTTTAATAGTCGCTATTTTTTGTTAGCGTATCGCGAGAAAGGAATCTTGTCCATCTCGCCTTATTCCTTTATGACGTTCGTCTAGGAAGTTCTTTGCATTCTGAATCCCTTCAGTGATAGCATGAAGAATTCAGAGCTCAATTCTGGTCCGCCTTCCAGTCGAAACGGTCATGTTTACACAGAGTTCCTGAACGCACGATCGCTTCTGACAACGGCACCAAATTTATAAACTTTTCATTTTTTCCCGGCTGTCGAGACCGAAGATTGATTGTTATGAAATCTAAACGTGGATTATATCGTCCTTAAAAGTTATGCAGACAAGCAGTATATTTTTTTGTCAAGGGTTACATTTACCCCTGATCTCTGAAAATTCTCAAATTCAGCGAAGTATTCTCCGTAGAATTTGAAAATTATCTCAGCTGGAATAATCAATTGTGTAAATTGCTGCAGCTTATATCTGACTCCGTGGATTCGTGTCTTTTTTAGGGTCCAACAATTTTTAGTTGAAATTTCACACATATAATTCCATATAAGTTTCTAGATATGGCATTATTCTTGTTAAAATTTGATCTTGAATAAGATTTTGGAATTTCGGTCAAACTTTTATTTTCTAACCATATGACCATATGAATTTAAATAATCTCGTATGAGTTTTTTTTGCTTGTGCTCTATGTAAAAAGGATATTTATTAATTCAACTTAGAAGTATTGAAATAAATATTATTCATTAAATATTTGTGTTACTTTAGATGTTCCACCCAAAGTTTAAACGGATAACATATGACTTCAATCAAGGCTTGGAAAATTACAAGCTCTCAATTCGCTCATTTATGACGCTTTGATTTGACAACAGCCAATTGAATGATTTATTCATAAATTCGACTCAACCATGTAGTGCAATTTCGTTTTTATTATCATACGGCTCCCTCTCCTGGCTCCCTCTCATGGCTCCCTCTCATGGCTCCCTCTCACGGCTCCCTCTCACGGCTCCCTCTCACGGCTCCCTCTCATGGCTCCCTCTCATGGCTCCCTCTCATGGCTCCCTCTCATGGCTCCCTCTCATGGCTCCCTCTCATGGCTCCCTCTCACGGCTCCCTCTCAACTGTCATTAACTCTTGTATTTTTTTATTCGCTGGAATTACTTAATAATGGATGATTTGGAACTCCTTGTTCTATTTTGTTCAAAATCCATCTAAAATTAACATATTATCTAAATCTTTAACAAACAAATTGTTTAAATTCATTTCTGAAGCATTGTTTTAGCAAAGTGAGCAACACCACGACTAAGCTTATCATTACATTAGAATTTACGTGTATTGTCTGGGCCATATCTGTACAAATTCCTCCTATTTTATTTCCAAATTTATGTATTCATCTTTACTTCAGTTCAGTTCATTTGCGGCGCTGCAGTTCAAGAGTTATCGTAAATTTCTTTAGAGATATAGACGTATTCACCGTCAAATTGAGCTTAGAAATTGAGTGTTCAAGCTTTATATAAGAGACCTGAGATTTTACTGCTGCATTTACCGATAACCTCTAACCCCGAGTGTGTCATTTCGAACCATAATTTACTTTGTTTCATTTAACGACACATTTACGCCGAATATTCATTTATCGGTTGATCTCATTAAATTTTATTCTCCATTACTCACCCCGGAATATCGAGACTATGAAAATTAAAAGCTGAACTGAGTCAATTCCTCCGTCAAGCCACGAGATCTTGTCTTGCCGCTCAACAAATTCCCAAGCCATAATAGTATAATTAAATTTACCGTTAATTATGAAGTTCCCACATGACGAATTCATCATCAATAACACGTAGATTTTATTCTAACGTTGAACGTGTTTCTGTTCTCACTTCAATGAACCTTCATAATTCACTATTAATTTCCTCACTTGGAGAATCTGCTTGTAATATACATATAACGTTGAACGTTAACACGAACGTTAACGCTGAACACAAAAGTTGGAACATAATCAGTCTTTGTCGCGTTTTTATTAGACTTTATTTCCCTCCATCAAGGATGTTCTTTTATTAGGCGCGCCATTTTATTGGCACTCTAGGCGCTCCTAATTAGGTACTCTTGATACCTGCCGAACGTCGCATCAAAGAAGCGACGTCTTCCCAAGTTTGCTCAAGTGCCTTGCGGTCGTCTGGAAGTTCTTCAGCTGCGAGCTTCTCCCCTCTTGTTGCCCCAAAAAGCTCACTGCATGGGTGGGAACGTCCGGTGATTTTTGATGGAACTCATTTTACGAGCTATTCGTGTGCTTACTCTAGACATGGCCATTTAAAAGCCATGGGATGAGCATGAACGATTTGGCGGTTAGTTTGGTGTGAATGGGACGCTCTCGGGATTTTTTCTGTGCATTTTTCATAGTGCTTGCTGGATGTCTGAGAGGTCATGCATGGCGCTTGTCCGAGATCTACGAGGTCATTGTGCTTGTTCAAGATCTAAGAGGTCGTGGTGGTTGGTTAGGGACCCAAGTGCCAATGGTGTTTGATCGAGGTCTAAGAGGTCGTGGGGCTGGTTGGAGACCCAAGTGGTCCATGGTGCATGCTCCAAGTCTAAGAGGTTATGACGCTTGACGAGATCTAATGGATCATACCTGTATGTATGGTGCTTGCTCTAGATCTAAGAGGTTATGGGGCTTACTTAAAGTTTAATGATTTTGCAATTGTGATCTTCCGTTTGGTTCTAAGACAACCCATCTAATTAATAATTCTACATCGTGAAATAAGTAAGTAATCGCGCCTGTGTTGTGGCCTCGCGATGTCATTTGAGTTATTTGCCTTGCCTTAATTGTAACTATCTTGCTCTAGCTGGAGGGAATGACCACGGAGTAAGGCAAAAACACGTGGATCTTTATGCTAACTAAATTTAAATCAGTGAAAAATTACCATCTCTGTCTTCCATACAAACAAAAATAAAAAATAAATCTAATATATTTCCCTGGTATCTCCGCCATCTGCAATCTATTTAGCTTCTCTTAAGCCCTTTCAAATTGTCTAAAATTCCGATAAATGATCCAAGATCTCCCGAGCAGGATGACTTAGCGCGATATCCATGGGCCGACTTTGCTCTGATCCTGTGAAACTTGATCGATTTAATTATTCCAATCTGGGATAATTTTGGTCGTGTCGTTGCAATGGAAGTCCCTCATTTAAAATTGATTGATTTGTGAAATTGCTTCGCTTGAAAAATCTCGTGCCTTACCTATTTAATGAGTAATTACGTGTTCCTATATGCAGGCCTTAGTAGAGCGTGCAGTCCTTTGGATCGCGTCGCTCAAGTTATCCACAGCACGCTGATGTAATTGATTGTCATGTAATTGATATACCGGAATATCATGTTCAGCGCATCGTTGGGTTCAAGAGAATACTGTGAAATGAGCCCCTATTTGTTGCATTAAATATTTAAAAATTTACTGGGTATTGTCAATTGGAATATTTTTGCATCAATCCTCACAAAATGGAATTCTTTCTTAAGGATACCATGTATAGAAATTTGCCATTTTTGTAATTTGTCTGTGCAATATGCTTATGTCGACTTATTTAGTAATACTTATGTCTTTTATTTCTTTCGAAGAAATGATTGGGTTTTGAAGTAACGAATCTATGGAGAAATCATTACCAATTATTTACTTCGACAATTAATTTCAAGTAATTTTTTCATTTTGTATTTAGAAATAAATATTTAACTGTTGATTTTGTTCGAAATTATGTCTTTCAGGCTCATGTTGTGTGGCATATTAACACGTTGACTACGATTGCTTCATCTTGTACTATTATTTCATGTTTTGTACTGTTTTTAAACAGGGTTGCCAGACGGTCATTTTTTCCGGACTAATTCCGTGATTTAGTTTTTTTCAATTGCGTTGGCCGGCTAAAGTTCATGATAGGGCTACTTCCTAATTAAATTTTAAATACTGCAAAAATGAAATAAATGGAATTTTTATAGCGGAACCTACAAATAAACTGGTATATATATATTGAGTTATCGGCCTTTTTCGACCTTTTTTGTTCTCGGATTTGGCCAATCTTATGCAACCTGAATTATGTACCACTACCTCCTGGAGAAATACATTTCGTGGTACGCATATGTACCACTTCGGGGTCAACATGTTAAGTGTTTACGACGTGATGATGACGTCATGCGGTAATTCATCATAAAATGGTGCCAATTAAGTCTTCATTTGACTTTACGACTTCATCATGACGTCATCACACGAGTGTCACAGGCCAGTCACTCATAGCGCCCTCACTAGAGGACTCAATCCCAGCGAAGCGAGTCTAAATTCTGCTCTCAGACACGTCGTAAAGTCGCCTATTTATGACCGAGCTTTTGCAGTGCAGGACCGGCGAAAGTTCGCTCACCCTCCAAGCGCCTCCTTAAACTTTCTGCCCAGGAATTCTTTGTGGTTAATGTTCTTTCGACTGTTCTGTGCGCGCCATGTTTCTTGTTAATGTGGGGGATTATGTGCGTTTTACATACATTTTTTAACGCATCTCAGCTATCGGCATGGATTGCGATTATACAGGTATTTGTGCCGGCATCGACTTTCTCCTTTTGTGCTTTCGGACTAAACGCTATTGAAAAACTGTCTCTTTGGCAAGCCTGTTGTTCTGTTTTTCCGCTCAGAGTACACAATTTGAGTACACATAGTCATGATTATCCTTTTATTTTACTAATTTATGCTCTCTAATTTACCACTAGAGACCTTGTTTTTTGACCTTTTTTTGCGATTCACCAATTGATCTTTTTAGGTATAATTGAACAAATTTTCGAAAAGTTTCTCAGTAAGATGAAGGTTTATTTCCAATCTTTATTTAAATTACTATAATCTCGCGAAAATTTCCTCAAAAAAGGTCAACCTTTTTTTTGTTATGAAGGAAGTGATGTGTTGATGATGTATATTTTCCTCTTATATATAGTCTCTTCTTAATTTGTATTCCACTTCGATAATAATCTTTGTTGAAGATTTCCCGATTTTGTTTTTAAGATTTTCCGATTCCGTTTCAATGCTTTTTTGGGTATTTGAATGCATCAAAAATTTAAATGTTGCTCATTACTAGTTACTGCTAGAGTGCTAGAGTGTAATTAACTGAGCGTTCCAGCTAGAGTATTCCAGTATCTCGAGAAAAGACTCACTGAGGCCGAGGGATTAACAAACACTTCAGTGTGCCCGAATAGCTGCAATTATTCAATTATAGACCCGTACATCAACCCTTCAGAATACCTGAATAACGAGACGCTCCAACACCACGTGATGAATGCCCAGCCCAGCTGTTCGTCTCGAGAGGAATAACTCTAGCACGAGGCCACCACTGAAGATTTGCATATTCTGGCCCATCGTGACGCCGAGTAATATTTCGCGAGAAAGATTGTTCTCCCTTCAGTTAATCCGGCACGCAGGTGTATCGATGTTGTTAGTTACTATAGTAAATATATGCATTTAGAGCTCGGTGCTTCCTTCGTAAGAAGTCAGGTCAGGAAGTTCGTCAAGAAGTCAGGTCAGGAAGTGCTTTAAGAAGTCAGGTCAAGAAGTGCGTCAAGAAGTCAGGTCAGGAAGTGCGTCAAGAAGTCAGGTCAGGAAGTGCTTTAAGAAGTCAGGTCAAGAAGGGCTTCGAGAAAAGTCAGGTTAGGAAATATTTCCCAACATGTTCTCTCTTTTTCAAGTCCTGATATATTTTTTATCATGCATTACAGATTCATAATTTTTCTTTAAAAAGACGCGACGGCGATTTAGAGGAGCTGTTCGTTATTTTCATCCTGTGCTAATGAGGAATCCAAGGACATTACAGAATATAAATTAACATTTTTTTATCGAAAAATATTTATCTAATGTTTATAAATTAGTGGCATTTCCCGTATATTCTGTTGCGTCAGAAAAGTGCTGGTGAAGCTCAAGTTGGAGAGAATGCAACGTAGAGCTGACAAACGTACCATTTATTTCGGCGTGAATTTTTTCAAGCAGAATTTAAAACCATGTTTCGCCGGTACTGGCTCACTGATGTTCGCCAAGGTGTTTGGGCAGACTTCGAGAAATATAACTGTGGAGCTCAATACTTTTCTATGGCAAGCTCAAGATATTTCTGTAAGGAGCCCAAAACATTTTTATGATTGGTTTAATATACATTTGTGAGTATCTGCAGGTATTTATCTGTTGTTTTGGGCTGAGGAGAAATTATTGGACATATAGCGCGAGGGTTAACGCCAAGCGCGAGCATACGATGCCTTGTGTATTGTGTCGTAATTTGTGGCGCTGACGGCGATGAGCCTGAAAAACAAGCCGCCATAGACGTTCCTGGAATTCATGGAAATGGAAGAATCGAAATCGAGGCTTGTTGTCAGGGGCTCCGAAAATCGAGTTCTGGCTTTTGGTGATGAAACGTTGCGGATTAAGGGAAGATAACGTGCGCGTCTTGATATAGGAACGAGTACCAAGAACCGCTACTAGGTTATTTTAAGGAAACTATTTTTGCTTCAGACTGTATAACACTTCCTGATTCATGATTTTTTGTCCAAATTTTGGGGCGCAAATATTTTCTAGAGCTCAAATGCAAATTAATACATTTTACTACTGAAACAGAAACGATAATACTTCCAATTAACTCCTGAATGCTCTACCTTCATCTCGTTTGGCAACCATCGCAGTTCAGTTCATTTCAAATTTGCTTCTTTAACGCTCTTGTAGGATTATTAAAACGCCAGCGACTTGTCATTCGAATTCAGTACGAGTCCAAGGTAAAAGCAGTGCTTGGAGTGATACGTTTCCTCTTTCTATGCGTTCATTGCAAGAATTCTCGGGCTATACATGGCGTCTGATAGGCCGAATGATTCAACTCTTGCCTGCGATTGGGTAGCTGTGATTCCAGATATTCCTCAGCCGAATCCGTTGCTCGGGTTGTGGCTTTCATGGCGGTTTCAGTGCTACTCGAATCCCTGATCTGAGTTTTGATGAAGAAGAGACTTTCTGTCGCGAGTTTTCATTGCCTCGCATTCATAACAAATGGTATTTCTGTTGAAATTTGGTTGCCGAGGGCTTACCAAGATATTTTTGAGCAGAAATTGTACTGGCGCGAATAATTGTTCGAAAGTCTTGCGGGAATGAATTGATAATAATTTTTATTTCCACGTGTCACCTTGTGCTCCTTTTTATTTGGATGATATTATGTTTAGTAACAATGTTTCCCAGGTGGTTGCTCGAGATCGTGATGGGGGTAGATGGGGAGTGCTGCGCTATTCCCTCAGCGGAGACGGAGTCCCCCAAACCCAGGACTCCCACTCACAGGATTCTACTCCCAACACCCACAACGAAAATCTTAACAACGAAGCTACAAGACATCAACATTTGTCTCAATCAAGATCATCGCCGTTGCTGAGCGAAACCCACCAGTCACACGTGACTCCCATATCAAAATCGTCGTCACGACTATTGGAGTCTTCGTCGCTTGTGAGTGACGTCATCCTCGGTCTTGCGGGTCCGGCACTTCGGGTATCATCCCCAGGGGCGCCACCTCCCGCGGTCGCGCCGCCCTCGGTCTCCAAGAGCCAATACTGGACGCGTCGCCGCGCTGCCTTCTCTGTTGATCCCGAGTCCGGCACCATCTACGTGCTCAAGGTGAGTATGACCGCAAACCGGCAAACTGCTAAATACCTCCGATACGTTTCTTCCGTACTGGACCAAATGACTTCTCTACCACTTCTAATTACTTCTCTAATTGCTCAGGGTGAGAACACAATTGATAAATACCTCCCTTACTTTTCTCCACTTTCGGACTAAATTGCTCTGATTTGCACAGTCGATAGAAATAAGAAGAATATATATTTTTCCACGAATTTAGAATTACTCAATTGACTTGAACCGCATATACATTTCACCATCAACTTGGATATATAATGCACGCGTTCATGAGTTAAGGGGTCGAGAGGATTTTATATATTATTTTTCTTTTGAATATTTCTCGCGTTCGTTGTCTCAGTTTTTGAAATGGTTGGGTAGACATGCTTCTCCTGTCCGCTCCTGGAATGTTCATTCAGCCTATTTTTGTTTGCCCAGTATTAGAGTTCTTTCGCTGCACTGGATGTTAAGTTGTCATTATTTAGTACTATTGTAATGAATACTGACCTAAGTATTGAAGGAACTCACGTCAGGGTCGATCATTTCCCTTCACTCTTTCTAATTATCCCCCCTTTCCTTCTGATGGATGGTCCCTTTGGTGGTGCGGTGCCACTAGGGAAGAGTAGAAAAGATCAAGAGGTAGCTCGAAGTAGCTATAAAAAAAGGAAGGAGAAATCAAAAGAACAGTAGGGAATTAAAATGTTGCATGACGCATGACTGGATTTATTTTAGAAGCATGGGATTTGTTTTATGTTGAAGAGGGGGAGGGGAGTCAGTCGAGGCTTTGGATGGTTTGCACGCGGGGAAGGTGAAAAGTGGGAGCTGCATTGTAGTTAGATATTTACAGTGTTTACATGTTCGGATACTGTTAGAAAAAATTTGAAAAACTTAGAAAAAACATGCATTAATTTTTTTCATTTGCAACGTTTTCGAATTTTTTCATTCAAAAAGAATGATAGTATGGGTAAAGGTAAGAAGTAACTTACCTAGTTACTACCTAGTAACTTACCTCTCAGAAGGTTTGTTTGGAGTGACAATTAGTTTCGTCAGTCTAATCCTCGTCGGGAAAACTGCCCCTGTGCACATTCATTCAATAACTGACAACCAAGTGCAGATTACCCGTTGTGTTGGTGGTTGGGGTGTGTGGTTGGTGTTTACGTGTACACTATAGAGTGGTGAATATGGAGGACCTTCTGCTTGAAGAGTTTAGGATAGTATATTTTTATGGGGGATCGTGTTTTGCACGCTATATTGGTAGAGGACCAAACGTTATTTAACTCCAGAGGGATTTCCAAATTAGTTTGATGGGGATCTGATCGCCGAGTCTGAGTCCAGATATAAATTGATTCTTTGTATATAGTTCGTCTATATTTTTAATGTTTTAAGGACGATTTTAAGTTTTTTTATTTCCTGTTTACAGGAAATCAGTAAATTCATAGTTTAATTTCAATCAAACATGTTGAGTCGTAATATCAGGTTTGAGTTCGTTGGCGGTGTGGCTTCCTGCGTCGTTGTCAAGCTGTCTAAAAGTTAAACGACTGGTTCGTTTAACTCCTAGGTCAGGCGGTATTATGAAGGGTAATATTATTGAATGTCTCTGCCGTTTTCTTGGAAGTCAGCTTGTCGATAGCAGTCGCGTTAGGGCGAAACATCCTAGAGCAGTGTCTTCGAGTCGAATTAATGGGGTGAGAACACAGATACATGATTTTAGTGCAGTGTTAGAATGTTAGTAACACAGGCACTGAAATGAATTAGTCACACTTTCATAGCGACTCGCTCTTACTTATGAAAGGCTAGTAATCCGGAAGCTATAGAGTACAGGGCACCAAGAAATAGAATCACGTACAGCCACGAGGGGCCGACGGTCCTGCACTTGCAGCGCCACAAACTTCATTATGGAACAAATTGATCGCGCTTTTTGGCCGCACTATGGACGCGTGAATTGCATTTGTGGCTCCACGAGTTCCCTTTTGTGCGGGAGGAACGAAATGGGCACCTGGCAACCACTAAGATGGCGTCGTCACCAATGACTCCAGTGACAGTGATTTGCTTACCACAAATATTGATTTTTTTTTCTATCAGTTGCTAGGAAATTAACTTATAACAATTTACGATTAAAGTTGAAATATTTGCCTGAAATTTAGGCAATATACGAATTTTCATGATGAGGACTATAATTTAGCTAGGTGCCCCAATATTGGTTCATTGGGTTGGACATTTACTTATATTTTCTTCATTGCAACATCAATTGCAGGAACCTGCTTCATATTTGTATATTTGTTACTTAATAGTTAGGGCAAAAAATTTAACTGGTGAATGTAGCACGTGACGCCAATTTCCAACTATTCCAAATTGAGTATATATTCTAATTTCCGAGTAGTCTGCATTTCCCAAAGTTCTGATTACTTGATTCATACTCTCTAAAAATAGTACTCTCTAAAAATCATACTCTCTAAAAAAGTACAATGACTGCATTGCATCAGACTTGTTGCAAGTTCAACGCTTCATTAATTTCCAGACAAATGAAGATGAGTGCGGAGTGAGTGCACTGGGAGACACAAAGGGCCGAGTGATTCAAAGGAGATAACTGCAGTTTAAAGCGCAGAACGCTTATCTTGAACAGCAAACTATATATAGGCAGTGTCGCAATGTACGACGTCGAAATGTACGACGCTGAAGAAATGACGATTCAATTCTCAATCTAAACGAATCATCAACGTTATTTCAATGTCGTGAGTTTCGTTGTTACAACATTGATTTAACCTGCCGTTGCCTGCCGGGGCAGGATTCTTCAGCCAATCTTACTTCAACCTTGACGATTTGGCCTCAAATTTTCCATTAGCTCACATTGATAACGGCCATTAATGCGTAACTAATACGCCTGAGTAATATTGACATCTAAAATTTTAAATAAATATTTGTTTAGGTATTGCTTCGCAAACGAGCACAAAACAGTAGAGGACAACGTTTGCAATTTTTCCGGTATTTACAGGGTGTCCCAGAAAAACGATACTCAACTTTGAATGGCTGTAACTCGAAAAGTAATAGAGTTTCAAAAATTTGAAAGTTCAGGATTTGTTCCCTATGTTTTTCTGCATCTCTCCACCAAAAATCACACAGATCGATGTAGCCATAAGCGTTTGATAGAACTTTCAGTGACATGTGCTAAAATCGTGCTTGCGCAAAGTTTTAGTAAGATCATTTTGCATAATCATTACGATGTCTTGACATGTTTTATTTTCTCTGTTTTATTTTTTGTATCTTTGGTGAGACAAAAACATGCAATCTTTGGTGAGAGGCAATCATGACAATCTTTGGTGAGAGACAATCATGACGATCTTTGGTGAGAGACAATCATGACAATCTTTGGTGAGAAACAATCATGACAATCTTTGGTGAGAGACAATCATGACAATCTTTGGTGAGAGACAATCATGACAATCTTTGGTGAGAGACAATCATGGCAATCTTTAGTGAGAGGGATTTTCAAAACCAAAGATTGCCTCTCACCAAAGATTGCCTCTCACCAAAGATTGCCTCTCACCAAAGATTGCCTCTCACCAAAGATTGCCTCTCACCAAAGATTGCCTCTCAACAAAGATTGCCTCTCAATAAAGATTGCCTTTCACCAAAGATTGCCATGATTGTGTCTCATCAAAGATTGCCTCTCACCAAAGATTGCCATGATTGTCTCTCACCAATGATTGTCATGATTGTCTCTCACCAAAGATTGTCATGATTGCCTCTCACCAAATATTGCCATGATTGTGTCTCATCAAAGATTGCCTCTCACCAAATATTGCCATGATTGTGTCTCACCAAAGATTGTCATGATTGTCTCTCACCAAAGAATGCCGTGTTTTTTGTCTCACCAAAAATACAAAAAATAAAACAGCGAAAAGAAAACATGTCAAGACATCGTAATGATTATGCAAAATGATCTTACTAAAACTTTGCGCAAGCACGATTTTAGCACATGTCACTGAAAGTTTTATCAAACGCTTATGGCTACATCGATCTGTCTGATTTCTGGTGGAGAGATGCAGAAAAACATAGGGAACAAATCCTGACCTTCCAAAATTTTTTAACTCTATTACTTTTTGAGTTACAGCCTTTCAAAGTTGAGTATAATTTTTTGGGGAAACCCTGTATTTGAGCCTTCATTTCCATTGGACATTCCTTTCCAGGCTTTATATTCGCGACTTCCCCGATATTATATTATATTTCAATCCAATCTTCAACAAATATTTATCGCGCTCGTCTTCAAGATTAGAAATAAATTATTCCTCCAAACGTCCAGTGTTTATAGTGAATTTTTATTTGGCTGCGCCTATATTTTGAATAGCTGCTACTTAGAAGTCTTTCTTCATCGCATTCCTTTCAGGGTTTCTCGCTACACTGGAAACCTTGCTTTCATCACCAATGATTACCGAGCATCGATACGGCCTGGAAAACTTCTGAAGCTTCGAAGTTCGAGCTTTACATTTTAATGCCCTCTTAAAATTTTACTAGTCGCTATTTTATGTTAGCGTATCGCGAGAAAGGAATCTTGTCCATCTCGCCTTATTCCTTTATGACGTCCGTCTAGGAAGTTCTTAGCATTCTGAATCTCTTCAGTGGAAGCATGAAGAATTCAGAGCTCAATTTTGGTCCGCCTTCCATGCAGTCGGAACGGTCATGTTTACACATATAGTTCCGGAACGTACAATCGCTTCTGACAACGGCACCAAATTTATAAACTTATCATTTTTTCCCGGCTGTCGAGACCGGAGATCGATTGTTATGAAATCTGAACGTGGATTATATCGTCCATAAAAGTTAGGCAGACAAGAAGTATATTTTTTGTCAAGGGTTACATTTTCCTCTGATCTCTGAAAATTCTCAAGTTCAGCGAAGTATTCTCCTTAGAATTTAAAATTATCTAAGCTGGAATAACCAATTGTGCAAACTGCTGCGGCTTGTAGCTTACTACATGTATTCATGTCTTTTATGATCTACTAGAATTTTTTAGTTGAAATTTCACGTATATATTTAAAAATTTCTAGAGGTGGCAGTACTGTTGTTAAATTTTGATCTCTATTATGATCAATTTGAAATTTCAGTTAAATATTCATTTTTAGCCATCTGAATTTAAATAAATCAGACATGAGTATATATACTTGTATTCTTTCTAAAAAGGATATTTTGTATTTCTACTTAAAAATATGAAAATAAATATTATTGATTATATGTTCATGTTAATTTAGATATGTCCGCCAAAGTTTCAACGGATAACGTATGACTTCAATCAAGGCTTGGAAAATTACAAGCTCCCAATTCGCTCATTTATGACTCGATCTTTGATTTGATTTGGATAGCCAATTGAATGATTTCTTTATAAATTCAACCCAACCGCGTAGCGTAATTTCGTTTTTATTATCATACGGCTCCCTCTCATGGCTNGAATCTTCGTAAATTCTTTTAATTAAAACAGTCGACGTATTCACCGTCAAATAGGGCTTTAAAATTGAGTGCTCAAGCTTCTTGTATAAGGCCCGAGATTTTACTGCTGAGTTTACCCATGACCTCTGACCCCGAGTGTGTCATTTCGAAGCATAATTCACTTTGCTTAATTTTACAAAATCATTACGCGGAAATATTCATTCATTGGTTGATCTCAGTGAATTTTTTCTTCATTACACACTCTGTAAAATCGAGCCTCTTTGAAAATTAAAAGTTCCGAGTCAATTCCACCGTCAAGCCATAAGATCCTGTCCTCTATGAAAAATCGATAATCGAGCCTCTATGAAAATTAAAAGCTGAACTGAGCAGATTCCATCGTCTAGCCATGAGATCTTGTCCGCTCAACAATTTCTCAAGCCATATTAGTAGAGTTAAATTGACCGTTAATTATGAAGTTCTTACATGACGAATACGTCAGCAATAAGATCCCGATTTTATTCTAATGTTAAACGTGTTTCTGTTTTCACTTCAATGAACCATCATAATCCACTTATAATTTCCTCACTTTTCATGCTTGTAATTTAACGTTAACGTTGAACACGAAAGTTGGAACATAATCAGTATTTGTCGCGTTTTTATTAGTAACTTTATTTCCCTCCCTCAAGAATATTTTTTTTATTTCCCTCCCTCAAGAATGTTTTTTTTTATTTCCCTCCCTCAAAAAAATTTTTTTTAGGAGACGCGCCATTTCATTGGCACTCTAGGCGCTCCTAATTAGATACTCTTGATACCTGCCGAAGGTCCCATCAAAGAAGCGACGTCTTGCCAAGTTTGCTGAAGTGCTTTGCGGTCGTCTGGGAGTTCTTCAGCTGCGAGCTTCCCCTCTTTGGCTGCCCCATAAAGCTCACTGGGTGGGATCGTCCGTCGAATTTGGTTGAACTCATTTCACGAGCTATGTAATTGCTCTAGACATGGACATTTAAAAGTCCTGGGATGAGCATGAACGATTTGGCGGTTAGTTTGGTGTAAATGGGGCACTCTCGGGATGTTTTCTGTGCATTTTTCATAGTGCTTGCTTGATGTCTGATGAGTTCTGACCGTGATGGAGGACGCACGTACGTGTTTGCGGGTCCCAACATTCTCACTTTTTACTATGCCGGTATGACTTATCTTTCGAATTTGTACCGAAAAGATTTCAGTGAAAGGTTCAATTTTAGTGCAGTTTCAGTAAAAATTGTGCGAATAGTGAGAAAAACGGCTAGTACAAGTGTTTTATTCCCGATACATGCCGTGCATGAATCGAGGGAAAGTTTGTAACTTCTTATGAACCCTCGGCGATCGTCTGTCACTGAGAACAACGGTGCCTTGAAACGCTCAGGCCTCGCCTTCCTATACCCTCTCCACCCGCTATACACGTCGGTCCCTTGTTCCCCCCAGACACCCCTTGTCTTTCCCTCGCCAGCTGCAGCTCAGCTGTTCCTCCAGCCGAAATTTTTTAGGGAACTTTACTATACTCAACTCAACTCAGTTTTGTATGCTTCTCCGTCCTTTTCTGTATTTCTCTCCGTCTTTTTCTCCGTTCAAGAGATCTAGTTCGCGCATTTAATAATGGCTGGACAGAAAATAAAAAAGATAGTCGAAAAGCACTCTACGGTCTCTAGAGAAAAGCCCTCTACGGCCTCTAGAATAAAAAATAAAACCAAATCAGCCCAGCTAGAGATGAAAGTTTGCAAGTACTGCAAAGAGATCTCTCTGAGCGAAGTCCAGACGGTCACCTGTGAACGATGCGAAGATCTTATTTGTATCAGCTGTTCGAAGTTGAACTCTAAGGAGTACTCATTTCTCCAGAAATCTAAATTGTTTCATTGGTTTTGCCGTGATTTCGAAAAACCAACTCTTGGTGCTCGAAAAAGAGAGGAGTCGATGGAAGAGCACGGCAATGAGTCGAAATTGTTAAATGATGTAGTAAACTCCTTGATCGAGTGAGATGGTGCGCTCGCTGAGAGACAAACTGAGCTCGCTATGCAATGAGCTGACTGAAGTGAAGGCTCAGTTGAAAAATACGGAAGAAATGGAAGTAAAGAAAAAGACGGCTGATTTATCTGAAGTCGCTTGTGAAAGCTCACGTGAATTATTTGATAGAGAACGTAAGAAGGCGAACCTGGTCTGGTTTGGGATTCCTGAAAGTAAAGCATCTGATGCGAAGGACCGAGTGATAGATGACACGGCCTTTGTTGTAGACTGTTGCAGCAAGGTACTCAACACATCGATTGATGTTATATCTTGCAAGAGGCTACGCTCGAAGGATGCTGCTGGGCCGCTGGCAACACCTTCAGACCTCTGCTGGTGACTGTAAAGGATTCTGCTCAGGTCTGGAGCGTGCTGAAAAAAGCGAGAAAGCTTGGAGAATCCGCTGATTACAAGTCAGTTTTTATAAAGAAAGATTCCACCCCCTTAGAAAGGGCGGTTTTTCGCAAGAAGTGGCAGGAAAGAATCCGGCGGAAAGGCACGGAAAATCAGGTCAATCACTTCCAAGCTGCCAAGACAACACCGGCTGCTTACGGACAGTCAGAGGAGATGGAGGACAAGTAGTTAGTAGGAATGATGTCCGTAGATCAAGGCCTGTAAATAATGTAGGAAGTAACCGCATACATCAAAATGAAAGTGCACACAAAGTTTTAAAATGTTTTTACACGAACTCGGATTCCGTTTTGAATAAAAAAAGTGAACGGTTAACTGTGATCGCAAACGAGTGTATAGACATTATTTGTATTACAGAAACACTCCCTAAAAATCACGGGGGGAAAATTGTACCTGTTGAATTTCAGCTGCCAGGTTTTGATTGTTTTCATAACATGGATGAGCTTCGTCACGAGGCTCCGTTGGGCAAAAGCCATCACCAATCTTTGTTTTTCAGACTTAAGTGCTGTACAGAAAAAAAGCCTCGGAAGCGTGAACGTTTGAATTTTGCGAAAGGCGACTATGATAAACTCCGTGAAGCAGTGAATGCAGTGAATATTTCAAACTGTATTAAGGATATGAATGTGGCTGAGTCATGGTCACTTCTCAAGGACACGGTTATGTCTGTAGTTGATGCGCATGTACCTAAAATTAAGCTTGGTGGAGCCAAAAAAACTCGGTGGATGAACAGTACAGTTTTAGCTAAGCTGAAAACAAAGAAGGAAGCATACCAGCGTTATTTACAGACTCGTAGCGATGCTGACTATAACCTATANGTAAATATAATTAACAATGAATAAATAGAAACAAAACACAACAAACCTAACACCCTAATCCTAACCTGACTTTAACTTGACTTTAACCGTGCGTTTCAATCACTTTCACTTCACTTCAAAGTTAAATAATCAAGTCCAAATATCGAGTTCGAACATCGAGGCCTTCCTGAAATAGAACAAAAATAACGCTTGAAATAACTAGAGAATGAATATATAATAAACAAACAAATTAACAAGCACAAATAATCAATAACACGAAACTATTCATTTCTAAAATTGAACAAACACAAATATAATCACAGAGCTATCGATTAACGTACCTCCACGGCAAGAACACAAGACACAATGACAGGTAAAACGCAATGTTGCTGGAGGTCACGGCTAAGGCTGTCTCTTATACACATCTCCAGCTCTCAATCAATCGTCAGCTATGGAAAGATCGGGTTCCAAAGGCCGGATCCCTTGTGAATCATGTCACGAAAAGTTCAAGAATTGGCAACAGGCCATGGGCCTATTTCTTCAACGCCGAAACTTCTATTCTATTCTATAACTTAAATGAAGAGCAGTGCAGTAGAGGTGTAGCTCTTTGGGTTAGAACCTCTTATGGGGCCCAGCAAGTCAAGTTATCTGCAGAGCATCAATCAGCTAGAGAATCAGTGTGGTGCGAATTTACTCTGAAAGGCAAAGATTGCCTCCTCATATGGGTCATTTACAGATCTTCTAACAGCTCCTCTGATAACAATAAAGTACTAAACATCCTTTTACCGAGCATGTCATTCAGCAGGTCGCATACGTAGACTTTAACCGTAACCTTTATATATACGATGTCGTATACGTAACCTTTAACCGACATCGTTGGTGACTTTAACCATCCAGAAATAGACTGGGCAGGTGAATCTTCTCCAAGAGATGAGAATCACCCAGCATCCTTGTTCTTGGAGTCTGTGCGAGATTCATTTTTAATCCAGAACATCACCAAGCCAACCCATTTTAGGGATAAACAGTCCCAAAATATTCTAGATCTTGTGTTTACTAGTGAAGAATCAATGATAGATGAGCTTCGCCACGAGGCTCCGTTGGGCAAAAGCCACCACCAATCATTG
>NW_025945247.1:0-243 GCF_000764305.2 Hyalella azteca | reverse complement strand
TATCTTCTTCTCATCTTATTATTTTATTATTACTATTTCTTATTATTATCTTTTTCTTATCTTATTTTCTTTGTGGAAATTGCTTGACATGACAAGCCTATGTGACCTATACATGATTATACATGATATACATGATACTGCCACGCCATACATGATGCGTGTGTATCATTTGTTGTCCAGCGTCGGGAACTTCTCGACGATTTAATCTGGAATTTAATTTATTTTTTTTAAGACAAAGGTTTT
>NW_025945246.1:0-5602 GCF_000764305.2 Hyalella azteca | reverse complement strand
TCTCATTTACGAGTGGAGTAAAGTTCACCCTAATTAGTGAAGAACTGCTTAGGAACCTGTCCGGGACCTCGCGGCTCTCAAGCACCACCTTAAGTGCAACACTGGCGAGTGCCGCCTAATCCGGGCAACACTTTTGTTGAACCATTGGACTACCAATTTCCAGTTGCCGACTCGTATTAATAACCATAGATGGCAGAGCTGACAGCGCGTATAATCGAGTATTGTTATCACTTCTAAAGAGTTGTAAATTCAGCACTAATTTTTGAGGTTACATCGCTGTTTCTCGATACATTCAGCCTTCTGGTGTGAGTCACTACCAAATTTCATTTTGAATAAATATAATGACTACTCCTCCCCAAATTATGAGTCAATTATGAGTCACGCATTCATAAGTTATAAAAGATATTTAGGATTAACTTTTAATATTAACCTTAGTCGTGCAAGGACCACATCATCTCTATACCGCAGAAATGAGTTTAAATCATTTTCATTTCTTGCGTCACTACCAAAAACTTCGCCACATCACAGTCTTGCAAGGACCACCTCATCTTTCTACCGCAGAAATGAGTTTGAATTTATTTTCATCTTCCGTGAATAAATATTCTACCACCAATGCCAAAAACTTTGCCACATCACTAATGTCGCCGGCACTTCACTATCTATTTTGTTAGCAAAGCTGAGCCAGAACTCGCTAACGCTATCGAGAAGCTTTATAGTTGTTAGGTGGCAATCGAATCCTAAATATCATAGTTCTGACCAGTATTATAAGTTTTTATTAACGGTCGGCGAGTAACGTGCAATTCGTTGCACTGGCGCCTGGCGGCTTATGTAGCATTGACGGTAATTCAGCTGGTACACTTGGTGAAATTGGTGTATTTTTTGCTGTCTGAAAACCTTGAGAGTAAATACATGCGCTGCAAATGGTTTGAACTACGTTAAATTAAAAAAAATTCTTATTAATTAAAAATGGGGCCTTTTTGTGAGCTAAATTAGCCTTTTCTCATGGCTGCATCTGGCAACCCTTATCACGGCATCGGGCATTAGCCGCATTACATAACATTCAGTGTCACAGTAGCCGTCGTTAGGAGTGGTGTGTCGAGACGCGGGCGATGCTCTGCCACGTGAAGCTTCGCCCGGCCTGAGAAGGCAGTCGTGATTATATTTCCAATGAATCTCTGAAGGATAAGTGCCCCATCGCAGCTGGTTTGCATTAAATTCTGCCTTAAACAGAGGACCTGGAGTTCTTGATGTAAGTAATCCTGAAATATTTCATTAAATAATTTGTCAATTGGTGCATACTTTTTCTCGTCAGTTTTCTGGACATCGTCTTAACTTGAAGCAAGGCTCGTATTGACCCATGAATGATGAATGTAAAAGTTGTATATCTGACGCCTGTGTGACTGCACATGCCTGGAAGACGTTTCTGAACCGTGCATTCCTGGTAGATGCCCGTATTTTTCTGCTCTTAAAAGTTTCCTTGTTGAAAATAACACGCAATTTAGTGCAATTTGTTGTCCTATTGAAAGGTTTAGAAGTCTACTGATGGTCGTCATGACGTCTGGCATCAGCCATCTCACAGCGGCAGATATATAAACGCATAAAACAGGTTTGAACTCTTCCAGACCGGTTTACGTAACATTTATACCGGGTCGGGTTTTTGTAAATTTGACCTTCTATTTATTAGGAAAATGAGATCACTGCTTCTGTGCTTTTGTACTAATTCATGATTTCTCCTTAGTACCTGACATTATTAGTTGCCATCTTCGTAAATGAGCTAAAGCGTTAAGCTAACTGAAAGCCTTGGATGGATGCAGGAAAAGGAAAACGCATTTCATTCAGTTATTGCTTCAGTCTAGAAATTGTACCCTGTATGAATAAGTCATACCTGGTTATACTTATTAATGCAATAAACAATAATTAACAATGAAATAATTTTAGTTGTAGAAAATTTAGCACCCAATATAGCGATTCCGCCACTTGAAGTAGGGACTCTAACAAGCGGTTCCGGAGCAATGAATAAAAAATACTTAATGGCCTGACTAAGTAAACTATCGCTGTGTTCGAAGGTGACATTCATTTGGCATATAAATGAAATTTCTATTCTTATTTCTAATTCTACGAATGTTTACGTATAATTAATTTACATTAAACTTATAGCCGTTACAGAGCAACTGATGTTGGCATTAAATATTAATACTTACTGTTTCATTTGCATCTTGCCAATGTTTTGCATTAAGCCGCTCTTTCCATTCGTTCCTATCTAACTGCGACAATTCGTGCGATATCCTTCAATAGGATTCAATAAGTCCCATAGAATAAATAGATTGATAAGTTCACTATTGACCCATTCATGGCTTACAATGTGGACTTCTATCATGAGATTTTGAGGAAAGAATTCTTTCTTGAACTTATGTTTAAGGTTCCAGGAAGTTCAATTTTCTGGTTTGAAAGTTAGTTTTTTAGTCTTGTCTTCATGAGAATCGGTGCATTTTTAAATAGGGCTTTATTCTAACTTCTTAGTCGAATTCATTTTGGAATGGCGGAATATCGATGGTATCATGCACCGAGGTCGTCTGTAAGGGTATCATGCACCGAGGTCGTCTGTAAGGATATCATGCACCGAGGCCGTCTGTAAGGATATCATGCACTGTGTGCTTCTTTATGATATGCGAGGGTTTCATGTCATCTCTAATGAACTCCGAGTTAATCACCTCTAGGATATCGAGGTACTGGGAAACTCGCGTGATTACAACATGCGTGGTATCGAGCGTTCTCCCGGGGAATTTCCAGACGCTTATCAATGCTTTTGAGGGATTATGAACTTTGGAAAATGTTTTGTGTGCAAGTTGCAGACTTCTGGACTTTTCCGTGTGGTGCGTTAGGGGCTGTTAATATACTGAACTCTTTAAAAATATATTAACAGTAAATTTAATGTTTGCTGGTTCTGACGATTACCGATACTGACGTGTGCTTGTACCGAAGTTTGCATGTACCGACTTTCGTTTGCACTGACGTTTGTTTGCACTGATGTTTGCTGATTTTTAAGTTTAATGGTAATGGGGTTTGCTTCTATTGTATTTATGAAGATGCTCTCTGTGCTCGGGTTTCATTCTTGTACTAATTTTAAATAAATATTATATAATGTATTAAGGCCCTGGTTGAGGGTCGCGAGGCTTCGAACCTGCTCGGCTCTTCCCTATGCGTTTCTTCACAAATTAGAATAGACTTTACTCCACTCGTAAATGAGATGGCGATATGGATTTTTCCATGCTTACCCAGCTATTTATTTATAAGCGGCACCAGTAACAAAAAATATGTATACTTTGTATTAAAAGAGTTTTAATGAGAGGAAATTTCAAGAAACTTTGAATATTATTGTTCATCAAGTCTGCGACTTTTTTTACTTTTTTCGAGATGTAAAAGGCTTGTAATTTTCATTTTTCCATTGAATGGTATACTCGGCATTCCTTGATCAGCCTCCTTGTTGTAAATATTCTTTCTCAAAAAATAGTTATGATCGAGCCTGGTGATACGCGGAGAGAAAATCCCGCATACTAGCTGCTCAAATGGTGGCGTTGTGGAAAGTTTGAGGGGAAAAAGACGTCATAAATTACTCCACTGTCAGTTCACGACGCGGGCAGCATGGTGCCGGGGCCCGGGAACTCAATGAGTGGCGAAGAATAATACGTGGCCAGTAGTCGGCCTAGTCCAATTTGTTATAGCCGAGCGTTGGAAATTCCTCGGCCACCTGATAGCGACCAGTTGCCGCGAAGAAAGGTCTGGCTGGGATATCATATTACAAAGAGTACAAGCTCGAGAGTAGCGACTGGCCGAGCTTCGGGCAGATCAAGGATTTTACACGATGGTCGCGAAAACCTCGCTCTCAGACTTCGCACGGCTTTCAATCTGGGGCCAAACTTTCAAAAGTCGCTAAGTGAACGTAAGTACTTACGCTCAATTTTCTTGTCTATGATTGGTGGATTTTGCTTGAAAGGCCGTCAATGATTGGCTGATGAACTTACGATCTCTTAACTGTTTTTAAAAGAGTGGCTTGAAAGGCCGTCAATGATTGGCTGATGAACTTACGATCTCTTAACTTTTTTGAAAGTATAGGCCCAGGGCCTTAAGTTCGCATTACTCCCATTAAAACGTTCAGTCGCCATTTTTGCTGCTCCAAAAAATTTCGACCCAGTAAAAATTTGACCTTCCGTTTTAAACGCCTTATTTTCTTCACTACTTTTAGCTGTCTTTACTTGGATACTGTTATACGGTCCAAGTATCTTCGATGTGAGAGAAATGACGTAAAAAGTCTATAAAACGTTTTTAAGCGTTAGGAATATAATATCTCATCATTATATGGACTATTTGTATTTTGTCCATGCCTATATTAACTTCTGGTAACAAGGCCGTCCTGACAGCTGTAAGGCACATGTATTATACAGATTAATCTAACTTTTAAACCCACCATTAGAAATAGTTCTGGATAATTCGACGAATTGATTGCATCGAAGATTTGGTAGAAGGTTTCTCTTTGATTAATAATAATTAGTTGTTTTCGATTGCACGGCAAATGCGCTTGTTTAGCGCATTACGAATTCCCAGCTTGTGTGGGTAGCACATCGCTCCCTGATCGAGGGGATACTAAAGTACCTCCGACGCTCAAATGTCATCTTGTTGTCCACGTGACAAAAAAGCACTGATGCATCCTTTAAACTCTACGTCAATATCAAGATGGAAACGAGCGCTGGGCACTCAGCTATCTGAGCATTAACTCGGGCTACCGTGCCTTCGAATTACCGGACACTGAGCAAAGATATACATATTTATTAAGTAGTGGTGTTCTATTAAAGGAATTAGTGCTTTCACTCTGTATTGCCGCACTGTTGGTTCTTCGTCGGACTCGATTATTCGCGTCGAAATCTAAAAATTTTCGAGAATTGCATTTTATGTTGCGTGAAAAAATACTTGTGATGTCGATACGTCCATCGACATCGAAATTGATTGTCTTGAATTTCAAAATTTCACGTTAGGTTTGCTTTAAAGTTTGATCTCTTTTTTAAAAAATGGGCTTAGAGATCAAAGATGAGCTAAGCCTCCGCGTCGCGTGGATTGATTGATGTGCTCCCGCATTCGTCCTCGGGGCACTGATCAAAGATTCATATGGCTTCATGACATTCTGAATCTCTGTCGTCGCACTTTATTTCTATGGGCCTCATCATTGAGGATCAAATAAGCCTTGAAATAGCAATTGGAATTTGATTTGAGTTCGTGGCTTGATATTTTTGTGTGGGAATTTGCCTTCAGCCTAATCGGGAGCGCAGCCGTGCACCACTAATTTTGTGCACCAATAAGCCCTAAATCGAACGCCTTGGATCTCTCCGGACATCCACCAATCAGCCGTGAACCTCTCGGCTTTGCCCACCTCCGGCCTTGCATAATACCTGCCGTGCACCACCAGGCCGCGGATCGAATGACTTCTGGGCATTGTTAAATTACGTAATTTTACGCTCATCGCATCAGAGGTTAGGTTTCAGATAGAAAAGTTCTGTTCCAAAATTATCGTCATTCGACCAGCGGCCGTTCGACCGAGGGCTGGTTCGAC
>NW_025945245.1:0-751 GCF_000764305.2 Hyalella azteca | reverse complement strand
AGGACGGAGTTATAGTATTGAGAAACAAGATTGGGGTAAGAACTTTAATCGCGACTGAACTCTTTATGGCGAACAAACAAAACTCTTAACGATACAGAACACATTGATCAAATTTAGGATCTTGAACATACGGAACACATTGATCAAATTTAGAATTGATTAAGGCAGACATTGAAATCAGCTATGTCTGATTTGAATGTCTGCATCACAAGTGAAGATGCGAAAAGACCAACCGACACTTGGCGCCATCATGAAACTTACGCCTTCAGTAGACGGTTATAACAACAGCATGCGTGGCAGTTCGTCGTAAACCTTGCAATCTGGGCCTATACTTTCAAAAAAAGTTTAGAGATCGTAAGTTCATCAGCCAATCACTGACGGCCTTTCAAGCAAAATCCACCAATCATAGACAAGAAAATAGCGCGTAAGCACTTACGTTCACTAAGCGAGTTTTGAAAGTATGGCCCCTGTACTGCATTGACCGTCCAAGATGGACAACAAACTAACATACTGGCCTCTAATACGGTTAAATTAAGCAATTATTTATATTGACCATTCATCTTATGTTCAACGTCTGGTCAGAATTTATCATTGTATCTCACGTGATTGAGAGCGATCGTATGCAGTCCAAATTTTTATTAGTTATATTATTATTGTTATTTTATTACTATATTATTATTGTTATTTATCATTGTATTTAAATTAGTTTATTATGATTAGTTTATTCTTATTATTATTTATTTATTTAATT
>NW_025945244.1:109924-116780 GCF_000764305.2 Hyalella azteca | reverse complement strand
AAGAATTAGAATAATAATTAGAATAATAATAATAAGAATAAATTAGAAAGAAAGATAATTCTACCTGTGCCTCTACCTGCTGTTTGATTTGCATTGAAAAAATGAAGGCACCTTTTTGTCTAAAATTTATTTTAAAATTTTTTACAATTTTTTTACAATTTTGAACAATTTTTCAAATTTTTCAAAATTGTCTGAAAATTTTGAAAAATTTTACACATTTTTCAAAATTGTCTGAAAATTTTGAAAAATTTTAAAAAAATTTCAAAATTGTCAGAAAAGAATCACTTTTACCTACAATTATCAGCAAGAATTCTGAGCAGTATTGTAACCTTCTACAGTGTAATATTATTTTCAACCCTGGTATGAATATCATTAAAGCCTAATATAATCTAATATTATCTAATTTAATATTATCTAATATTATCTAATTTAATATTATCTAATATTATCTAATTATCTGTCAAATATTATCCAGATTGTGCTTCTAAATCAAAAAATAATTTTAAATTGGATCCAAAATCTTAGAACTCGTGAGGTTAATCTGGAAATTTTGGGCAGAATTTTCCAAGACTTTACTGAAATGAATAATAATTTACTGCTTATTTTAGAAATACTGAAATAAATAATAATTCAATGCTTATTTAAATTTAAGATAAAATTTAAATTTTAAATGTTTAAATTTAATTTAACACATTTAAATTAAATTTAAGATAAAAATGTGTTGTTTTTCTAAATTTTCATCTTAGTAATGAGGCTGATGCCATAGGAGCAGATGAAATAGTCTTTGAGCTCAGGATCATGGTGGCAAACTAGACATTTTTAAGAATCAGTTTATTTTCATTTTCCTCATTTACTCTAGGTTTAAACCTATATGTAACCTAAATTTTTATAACCTAAATTCAAAACCAAGATTTAAAACCAAGATTTAAAACCAAGATTTAAAACCAAGATTTAAAACCAAGATTTAAAACCAAGATTTAAAACCAAGATTTAAAACCTAGATGTAAAACCTAGATGTAAAACCTAGATTTAAACCTATATATAAAACCTAGATTTAAACCTACAGTTAACCAAAAATTTTTTGAAACCTAGATTTAAACCTATATTTAACCTATATTTTATAACCTAGATTCAAACCTATGTTTAACCTAAATTTTTAAACCTAGATTTAAATCTATATATATATATATATACAAGATAATGCTGGTCTCCTTGATTCTTTACTGGTCTACTTACAGGACTCAAAAATTAACTTAACAAGAGTCTAAAAAAATCTCTCCTGCCACTATGGACTTTTTGTCTCATTTGTGCACATCTTCTGGTTTATTTCACAGTTTGGTCTTTGTATGCAAGGACCAAACATTAAAAATGTTCTTATGACTCGTACAAGAAGGCGTACCGGTCTTATACGAGTCTGGAAAATTGCAAGTCGTGTACGAGTGACTCGTATACAACTCGTAATTTTCCAGACTCGCATACAAACATAGAAGTAACTGATGGAACCTGCAAATGCGACAAAATATTATCATCATTTACAATATATTTTAAATAAAGAATTCAGAAAATTCAATATTTGAATAAAATGCAATAAAACATGTATTTGAAAGTGGTGTACGAGTAACTCGTATATGACTTGCAATTTTCCAGACTTGTATATAACTTTACTGGTTTTCCATGACTGGTATGCACCCTGTAGAGATATTTTTATTTTTTTTTGGAAATATTAGAGCCTGTTGATATGTTATCAGAAAATTTGTAACTGTTCAATTGAGTATCATTTCCATAGTAAATTTCTTTAATGTAAAAGGTTTCTGTTGACATATTGGTAGTTTATTTATGGTCATGTCATGTAGCATTGGTACAACATGATTAATGCTGTATATGACCACATGATAAATTGTGTCTTACATGAAGAAAAATGTTTATGGGACTTACTGGGATACACTGTTACAAAAATTACCATAAACGGTATTACCGGCGTTTCAGTGGCCGGTCGGCACGTGAAAAGAAACACCATGTCGCCGTTTTTATTCTAATTTAACAGTAGAAATCTGTAAAACATCTGATAAAAACGGCAAAACAGTTTATTATCACGGGGCGACCAGCCACTAGAAAGCCAGTGGGACCGTTTTTTCACAGTTTTTTCTGTCAGTGTATAATGATATTCAATGTATAATAAGTGGTTTGAAAGATAAGTTCAAAGCTTTAAAGCTAACTTATATCATGAAATTTTAAATTTCATGATTTCAATTTTTCAATATCATGATTTTTCAATAAACTTGTGGCTTCAAGAACCAGGTTGTGGCCTCTGAGGTGGATGTTTACCGCACTATATGCACTTGTTGGAATTCTAATTATGATGTTATTAGCCCATTTTATCATTTATGGAAAAAAATATAACTCTGTACTCACTGCAGTGACTGAGAGCGCATTTTCTCGTCGACGAAAACTTGAGGTCACAGACGGACAGACAGACGGACGGACGGACATGGCGAGCACAATAGTGCATTTTTCCATAAATGAGAAAATGCGCTAAAAAGGCGCTATTGTGCTCATCATTTCCGTCTGTCCGTCCGTCTGTCCGTCCGTCTGTCTGTGACTTCACATTTTTGTCGATTTTGAGAAAATGCGCTCTCTGTCACTCACTGCAGTGAGTACTGAGTTATATTTTTTTTAAATAATCCAGCCTGGTAGCTTGATCAGGTATAAAATAGCAGCTATATATAAAAGGAAAAGCTCTAACTTGAAAAGGAAAAGTGATAAATTAACTCTTCTTAATTTAGACACTAGTTAGGCTTGCCAATTGCTGACTTTGAATGCCCTATCAGATGTGGAAAGTATATTATATTTATCTCTTAATATTAATTTATATTCTGTAAAGTTAGGGATAACTCAATACAAAAATACTATTTTATTGCCCTGCCTTTATAAATGGCTCATCATATTTCCCCATAAATAACTAGGATCTATATTTTTTTTGGTATTGCTGCTGACCAATGGTCAGACCTGACTAAGGTGTTTACGATTATGCAGAGAATGGACATTGACTAACATGACTGTGAAGTTAAGGATAAATTTGTATAAACATACCATTTTATTACCCTGCCTCTATATTATGGTTTACCCTTTTAAGGGTAAACCTATCATAGCTTAACATAGCTTAAAACTTGATACAAAATTTTTTGGCTCATTAAGATTGTAGTTATTTTGATATTGGTGCAAAGATACCATTTTATTGCCCTGAAATGGTCCCTTGTATGTTATGGCTCAACCTATTTGAGGGTGAGACATGGGGTAAACTAATTGTTAGCTTACCTTGCTGGGGTAATTCTTGACAGCATAGGTTTAAAATATAATATGTGTAATGAATATATAATATAATATGTGTAATGAATATATAATATAATATATGTAATAAATATATAATATAATATACTGTATGTAATGAATATATAATATAATATACTAATACAATACATCCTGCAGGATCAAGGAGCTTGGCAGTCGCCTCAACAGCGCAGGAGGCGCTGCAGCGGCCAGCAGCCGGGGCGTCTCTGCCATAGCCGCTCTCAAGGAGCCCATCAAGCAGGTGGATAATATATGTTAGACTATGCCTGCAGTCTATATATCAGTCTATGATATATGATTTATATATATCACTCTATGATTAAATATCAGTCAATATATATCAGTCTATGATTAATATTGATTATTACTTTGATCTGCTCTAATTAACTGGTTGATCAGCAGTAATTGGTAGTTACAGTGATCAATTGTACTGGTTATTTTATATACATATTATATTGTATTGTATATTTTATATTCATATTATATTGTATTGTATATTTTATAGATTTATTATATTGTACTGTATATTTTCAGGGGTCATACATATGAGTTTAAATTGTCCATCTTGAGTAGCCATATGCATGGCATGCCCCATGTCCAGCCATGCCCCACAGCCATCTCATGCCCCATCATGTCTAGCCATGCCCCACAGCCATCTCATGCCCCATCATGTCTAGCCATGCCCCATAGCCACTCATGTCCCATCATGTCTAGCCATGCCCCACAGCCACTCATGCCCATCATGTCTAGCCATGCCCCATAGCCACTCATGCCCCATCATGTCTAGCCATGCCCCACAGCCACTCCTGCCCCATCATGTCTAGCCATGCCCTACAGCCACTCCTGCCCCATCATGTCTAGCCATGCCCTACAGCCACTCATGCCCCATCATGTCTAGCCATGCCCCACAGCCACTCATGCCCCATCATGTCTAGCCATGCCCCACAGCCACTCATGCCCCATCATGTCTAGCCATGCCCCACAGCCACTCATGCCCCATCATGTCTAGCCATGCCCCACAGCCACTCATGCCCCATCATGTCTAGCCATGCCCCACAGCCACTCATGCCCCATCATGTCTAGCCATGCCCCACAGCCACTCATGCCCCATCATGTCTAGCCATGCCCCACAGCCACTCATGCCCCATCATGTCTAGCCATGCCCCACAGCCACTCATGCCCCATCATGTCTAGCCATGCCCCACAGCCACTCATGCCCCATCATGTCTAGCCATGCCCCACAGCCACTCATGCCCCATCATGTCTAGCCATGCCCCACAGCCACTCATGCCCCATCATGTCTAGCCATGCCCCACAGCCACTCATGCCCCATCATGTCTAGCCATGCCCCACAGCCACTCATGCCCCATCATGTCTAGCCATGCCCCACAGCCACTCATGCCCCATCATGTCTAGCCATGCCCCACAGCCACTCATGCCCCATCATGTCTAGCCATNGCGGTGGTGGGGGCGGTGGGTCCTCTAAGCTCTCCGGCCGGGCGTCGGGGGGCGGCGGTGGGCGCCGCCTCGTCCGCACGCCCTCCAGTGGCGCCAGCGCCCTCAGACCTGGTCTGTTGCTGGATATACTGGATATATTGGATATTACTGGATATATTGGATATTACTGGATATAATCGTACAGTTTATAGTACTGGTTATATTGGATATTGCTGGATATATTGGATATTACTGGATATATTGAATATATTGGATATTACTGGATAAATTGGACATTGCTGGATGTATTCGTATAGTTTATAGGACTGGATATTATTGGACATCATTGGATATACTGGACATTGTACATTGGCTATTGCTGTGTGCAGGAGCAGGCAGCGTGCTGCTGGGGGGCAGCAGCAGTGCTGCGGTGCTGCCGGTGCAGTACGTCCCCGAGGACCTGGTGTCCCAGGCGCAGGTCGTCCTGCAGGTGTCTCTTATACACATCTAGATGTGTATAAGAGACAGAACATAACCCATGTGCACCATGCATACCTCAGCTCCTTTCCACAACAGAAATTGGGACTTGGAAGGTTAAATGCNCCTCATAATCAGGGAGCTGCAGGTCAGTGTGCCTCATAATCAGGGAGCTGCAGGTCAGTGTCCCTCATAATCAGGGAGCTGCAGGTCAGTGTCCCTCATAATCAGGGAGCTTGTGAGGGAGACGTCGGTTGCTGTTCTATTGTAGTGCGTATTCAATAGTTCTGTTATTATTCAATTATTATTATTATTAATTATTATTGATTCAATTCAATAGTTCTCTTGTAGTGGGTATGCGTGATGGCTTAGTATATTTCTCTATAAATAACAATTTATATACTGTGTAGGGTGCAGGGCTTGTTGAGTGCGAGTCGTTGGTTTAAGTTTGGATTCTTGGATTGTGATGATGTCGATGTCATGTTTTGATGACATCGACACAAAACAACATGACATGATGTCGATGTCATGTTGTTTTGTGGTTAGTTTGAGGTCTTCTATTTTGTTTGTGAGTCCATTTATATTTATCTGCATTATCTTGATATCAGAGGGTGTTTTTCGGGGTCTGATTTGGTGGAGTGTGTTGGTGACAGGTCCAGGAATTTCTGTATTGATGGAGTTGTATGTTTGTGTAGTTTTTATGGACCCCGGCAAGACTATTACAGACAACAGAGTCTTTGCGTTCCGTGATTTGTCTATTACATTGTCTTTTTTGCATTGTCATTTTTGCCTATTGCATTGATTTATGTCTATTTGGCGTTTTATGATTTGTCTATTGCATATGTCACACATCCAAGTAGGACCCGGGTTCCCCTCGGAGCCGCAGGCTGGCAGCACCCAAAAACATGGGGTTCGGGTCCCCCTTTCGGGGGACGGGGAAACATTTGGGAAGAGAGGCGGGCAAAATTGGGGATCATTTTCAGGTAGAAACGGGGACACATTACACCCAAGGATTATGGGGAAACTCCAGAATCAGGGGGTAAATGCCGGGGGAATGCTGCTATTCTGGGGGAGGAAGGGAGTGGGGAGCATTTTGGGCACGTATCCGGTCCGCGCTCCAACCGCAAGCAGGCCGACAGCATTTTGGAGCTGTTAGCATAACCTGTTAATTAACCTGTCCCTCACTAACCTGTAATTAACCTGCCCCTCACTAACCTGTAATTAACCTGCCCCTCACTAACCTGTAATTAACCTGCCCCTCACTAACCTGTAATTAAACCTGCCCCTCACTAACCTGTAATTTAACCTGTAATTAACCTGCCCTTCACTAACCTGTAATTTAACCTATTATATAACCTGCCCCTCACTAACCTGTAATTTAACCTGTATTTAACCTGCCCCTCACTAACCTGTAATTTAACCTATTATATAACCTGCCCCTCACTAACCTGTAATTTAACCTGTATTTAACCTGCCCTTCACTAACCTGTAATTTAACCTATTATATAACCTGCCCCTCACTAACCTGTAATTTAACCTGTATTTAACCTGCCCCTCACTAACCTGTAATTTAACCTATTATATAACCTGCCCC
>NW_025945244.1:107901-109244 GCF_000764305.2 Hyalella azteca | reverse complement strand
AAAAAAAAAAGTTTAGGCGTGAGGTGGTGGGGCGGTGGGTGAGGTGGTGGGTGCAGGATAGGTCTACCCGCCGCTATAGGCCTAATTTTCCCCTGTATTTCAGTGGCCGCAGCAGCAGCAGCAGCAGTCGGGGCGGCGGCAGGTCCACCACCAGCGCTGCTGACGGCGGCGGCGGTGGGGGGGCGGCGCCCCCCTCGCACCCCTCCGTCGTGCAGATGCCGGGGCCCCAACACCACCAGGTGGGGGGGAATTGATATTAAAATGGTATATTATTATATTATTTTAATGTTATATTATTATAATAATATATTATATATATTAACGATATATATTAAAAAAATATACATATAGGTATATATTTTATATTATATATATTATATTATAATATATAATAAATATATATATTTATATAATAATATATATTGGCTGTGGTTATATCGGTTTGTTATAGCATTTGAATTAAATAGTATACCTATATTATTTCCCTTATTTTATATCATTAGATATATCGTTTTAATTTGATAATTGATATTAGATAATTTATATTGAGTCATTGTAATATAACGTTCTCACTATATGTATATATAAGTCATTATACATATATACTTAACTATATATACATCACTAAATATGTACAATTCACCATATCTATTCTTCACTATATATCTATACTTATGTACTATACCTAATACATTATAGTAGTATATGACAGTACAATTTAATGTGTTTAATTAGAAATAATTATAATTATATTTATGATACTATAATTATTATTATTATAATTATAAAATTTTCAATTATAATTACGGTATATATAATATTAAAATATAATTATTATTATCTTATCATAATAATTAGAAATAATTATTTAATTATTATAAATAATTAATATTAATTATTTAAATTAATAATTAATGTAATTTAATTCTAGACTCTTATAATAATTGTTATCTTCCAGGGGGGTCGGGACCGCGGCGGGAGCTCTGCCAGCGGCGGTGGCGGCGGCGGGGAGATGCGGTGGCGGGACCGCCACTACTCCGGGCCCCGCAAGTGGCTGAGCAGCGCCCTCATGAGCGTCAGGGTGGCCCACCACCACACCAGTGGGCCCCACCACCACCCCACCGCCCCCGACCAGCAAGGTGAGTACTGCTGGGCCCACCACCACCACACCAGTGGGCCCCACCACCACCCCACCGCCCCCGACCAGCAAGGTGAGTACTGCTGGGCCCCACCACCACCACCACACCAGCGGGCCCCACCACCACCCTGTCTCTTATACACATCTAGATGTGTATAAGAGACAGGTGGGGCGGTGGGTGAGGTGAGTGGGGCGGTGGGTGAGG
>NW_025945244.1:103147-107586 GCF_000764305.2 Hyalella azteca | reverse complement strand
CGCCCCCCAAGTCCCCCTTTAATAAGTCCCCCCCGCCCCCAGAGCCGCGCAGCAAGAAGGGGGCGGTGGCCCCCGAGGCGGTGGACGTGGCCGACCACCTACAGATGTGGCCCGGCGACCGCCACCGCGACAAGTCCCCACCCAGGCCAGTCCCCATGATGCTATATATATATATTTATAATGATAATAATATATATTATAATAAATAACTATGGCTTATTAGATAGATTATTATGAGTAACTATTGTTATTGATATATATTATGATGAATAAGTATTGATATATATTAAAATACACAAGTATTGTTATTAATATGTATTATAATGAATAAGTATTATTATTAATATATAATATTATCACTAAACTTATTAAAAATAGCGGCTTGAAAAAATAGTGGTCAATGGTGGGTGATAATGGTCCTGTCTCTTATACACATCTAGATGTGTATAAGAGACAGCGCTAGTTCAGGGGCCGTACCATCGAAAATATTTACGAGTTTGCAACTCCATCGGCCATTCACTGACAGCTTTTCATGCTAAATTTACCAACCACAAATAAGAAATCGGCTTCTACGTTTACATTAGCCGCTACGTGCACTTAGGCCGTTACGTTTACTTTTTGGTAGTATAGGGCCTGTCTCTTATACACATCTAGATGTGTATAAGAGACAGNCGGTACTAATGGTGCCGCCCCCCTTAGGTTCACGCACATCGCGGCGCTGCACTCTGAGCTGGTGGCGGTGTCGGCGGCGGGACACCTGCACCAGTGGCGGTGGGGGGACCAGGCCCCCTACACCTCGGAGGTGGGGGACTGGGGGGAGGGGGGAAATTGGGGGAGTGGGGGTTTCTACGTGTTGAAAAATATAAAGATAAGATATGTAGAAACATATTGTCAATGTCATCTATATATACGATATATAGATGACATAGACAATATTTATATAAGGTATATAGTTACTTGTGTAAAAAATGAATAGATAATACCTATAGACGATATATAAACAGTACATAGAGGATATATAGACAATATATAAAGAATATATGTAAACGACATATATATGATATGTAGACAATATATAGACAGTAGATAAATAATTTATAGATAATATATAGATAATATAATATATAAACAAACGTCACTAACCCCGCCCCCCTCCCCCAGGTGCCCCACGTGCACCACCCCAAGACCGAGCGGCTGGGGCTGGTGGGGGAGCGGGTGGTGGGGCTGTCCGCCGCCCTCGTCCGCTGCTCCGTCATCACCGCCACCGGCAAGACCGCCACCTTCGTCGATGAGGCCCTTGGGGACCTTGGGGCCCGGGTGCTGGACCAGCCCGCCACTGCGCCCCCCGAGGTGAGAGGGGACCTTGGGGCCCGAGTGCTGGACCAGCCCGCCACTGCGCCCCCNCTCACTTCTACCCTCTATTACCCTCACTTCTACCCTCTATTACCCTCACTTCTACCCTCTATTACCCTCACTTCTACCCTCTATTACCCTCACTTCTACCCTCTATTACCCTCACTTCTACCCTCTATTACCCTCACTTCTACCCTCTATTACCCTCACTTCTACCCTCTATTACCCTCACTTCTACCCTCTATTACCCTCACTTCTACCCTCTATTACCCTCACTTCTACCCTCTATTACCCTCACTTCTACCCTCTATTACCCTCACTTCTACCCTCTATTACCCTCACTTCTACCCTCTATTACCCTCACTTCTACCCTCTATTACCCTCACTTCTACCCTCTATTACCCTCACTTCTACCCTCTATTACCCTCACTTCTACCCTCTATTACCCTCACTTCTACCCTCTATTACCCTCACTTCTACCCTCTATTACCCTCACTTCTACCCTCTATTACCCTCACTTCTACCCTCTATTACCCTCACTTCTACCCTCTATTACCCTCACTTCTACCCTCTATTACCCTCACTTCTACCCTCTATTACCCTCACTTCTACCCTCTATTACCCTCACTTCTACCCTCTATTACCCTCACTTCTACCCTCTATTACCCTCACTTCTACCCTCTATTACCCTCACTTCTACCCTCTATTACCCTCACTTCTACCCTCTATTACCCTCACTTCTACCCTCTATTACCCTCACTTCTACCCTCTATTACCCTCACTTCTACCCTCTATTACCCTCACTTCTACCCTCTATTACCCTCACTTCTACCCTCTATTACCCTCACTTCTACCCTCCATTACCCTCTATTACCCCCACAGGTGTGCGGGCAGCCGGAGTGGCCTCTCACGGTACACACGTGTCCTCTGTACAGCTGCGTCAGGATGCCCCTCTAGTCCCCTCACCTCCCCTCACCTGGGGGGGTGTCCCTCATGTTCCCCTCACTTCCCCTCACCTCCTGCCCCTCCCACAGGTGTGCGGACAGCCGGAGTGGCCTCTCACGGTGCACACGTGCCCTCTGTACAGCTGCGTCAGGATGGCCTCAGGGGCCGTGTACTGGTGGGGCGTCATGCCCTTCCTGGCCCGGGACAAGCTCCTGCACCGGCACCGCACCCGTGCCTCCAAGTACCGCCACACCATCACCCCGGGGGTCATGGTGGGTCCATTAGAATGGGTAGTTAATGGTGGGTCCATTAGTCCATTATACTGTACAGGTAATGGTGGGTAATGGGAGGTAATGGTAGGTAATGGTACGGGACAAGCTCCTGCACCGACACCGTAACCGCACCTCCAAGTACCGCCACACCATCACCCCAGAGGTCATGGTGGGTCCATTAGAATGTACAGGTAATGGGAGGTTATGGTAGGACGGTCCATTCTACTGTGCAGTTATTGGGAGATAATGGTAGGTTCATTATAATGTGCAGTTATAGGAACTAATGGTAGGGCTATCCATTACTCTGCCCTCAAGGTGTGTCCATTATACCATGCAGTTAATGGGAACTAATGGTAGTGCCATCCATTACTCAGCCGCTAATGGTCCATAACTCTGCCACTAATGGCAGAACCATTACTCTGCCACTAATGGTCCATTACCCCACCGCTAATGGTAGGACCATTACCCATTAACTAATGGTCACCCCCCGCAGGTGTGCATGAGATCGTCGCCGCTGTACCAGGCGGGCAGCGTGGGCTTCTGCATCTCCGGGGGCGTGCCCAAGGTGGGGCAGCTGGCCTCCCCCGCCTGGAGCCTCTCCGACACTTGCAGGTGAGAGGCCATCTCCGGGGGCGTGCCCAAGGTGGGGCAGCTGGCCTCCCCCGCCTGGAGCCTCTCCGACACTTGTAGGTGAGAGGCCATCTCCGGGGGCGTGCCCAAGGTGGGGCAGCTGGCCTCCCCCGCCTGGAGCCTCTCCGACACTTGTAGGTGAGAGGCCATCTCCGGGGGCGTGCCCAAGGTGGGGCAGCTGGCCTCCCCCGCCTGGAGCCTCTCCGACACTTGTAGGTGAGAGGCCATCTCCGGGGGCGTGCCCAAGGTGGGGCAGCTGGCCTCCCCCGCCTGGAGCCTCTCCGACACTTGTAGGTGAGAGGCCATCTCCGGGGGCGTGCCCAAGGTGGGGCAGCTGGCCTCCCCCGCCTGGAGCCTCTCCGACACTTGTAGGTGAGAGGCCATCTCCGGGGGCGTGCCCAAGGTGGGGCAGCTGGCCTCCCCCGCCTGGAGCCTCTCCGANTCCAGCAGCGCCCCCCCCTGGTGGGTCGTCCCCCCCCTCCCTACCTGGCTAACTAGCTTAGTAGAGGATAGAAGCATAGGTCGCCTAACTAACTTCCCTAGATATCTGTATTTATTCCCTAGATATCTATATATATTCCCTAGATACTCCCTATACATTTCAATATATTCCCAAGGTATTTATTGATATATTATCTAGATATATATAGATGAGTTTTATTGATGACCAGAGAATTGAGGAATTAGGCTCTAATTAATCACTAATCAAGCTGTAATTAATCACTAATCAAGCTGTAATTAATCACTAATCAAGCTCTTATTAATCACTAATTAGCCCTGTATCCCCCCAGTCTGCCCGAGGCGCCGCCCTGCAAGCTGCGCAAGCTGTCCAGCGGGGGCACCAGCCCCTCCCCCGCCACCCCCGCCCCCCCCGCCGCTGCCGGGGGCGGTGCCACGGGTACGAGTGGCGGGGGGACGGCGGCCGCCAGCTCCAGTGGCGGCGGTGGCGGGGTGGTGGGAGATGAGAGTGATAAGCTGGACATGCCGCCCCCGCCGTCTCCCGCCTCCAGCACCTGCTCTGATAGTGGTGAGGTGGTGGTGGTGGTGGGACACCCCTTAACCCCCTCAACCCCCTACTAACCCGCTATTAACCCTATTAACACCCCTAAACCCCCTATTAACACCCCTAAACCCCCTATTAACACCCCTAAACCTCCTATTAACATCCCTAAACCCCCTATTAACACCCCTAAACCTCCTATTAACACCCCTAAACCTCCTATTAACACCCCTAAACCT
>NW_025945244.1:90978-102389 GCF_000764305.2 Hyalella azteca | reverse complement strand
CTAAACCCCCTATTAACCCCCTCAACCCCTTCATCCCCCTCAGGGTCCATCGGGTCCCCCGCGACGTACAAGCGCAGCGTGAAGCGGTCCGCCCCCCGCGGGGACTCTGCGGACCGCCTGCTGGGGGAGGAGGAGGACTGGCTCCTCAGGGACGTGGTCTTCCTCGAGGACACCCGTCCCCAGCCCCTGGGGGAGGTGGTTGCCGTCGACGGGGACCAGGTGGGGGAGTGGGGGAGTGCTGGGGGACCAGGTGGGGAGTGGGGGAACATGTGGGGGGTATTGGGGAGTGCTAATAGCCTACGGGTCTAAGGGTTCATGGACAAGTGGGTCGTGGTCAAGTGGGTCATGGTCAAGTGGGTCATGGTCAAGTGGGTCATGGCCAAGTGGGTCATGGCCAAGTGGGTCATGACCGAGTGGGTCATGGCCAAGTGGGTCATGACCAAGTGAGTCATGGCACAAGTGGGTCATGGCACAAGTGGGTCATGGCACAAGTGGGTCATGGCACAAGTGGGTCATGACCAAGTGGGTCATGACCAAGTGAGTCATGGCACAAGTGGGTCATTGCACAAGTGGGTCATGGCACAAGTGGGTCACAGCCAAGTGGGTCATAACCAAGTGGGTCATGGCACAAGTGGGTCATGGCCAGGTGAGTCACAGTCAAGTGGGTCATGGCACAAGTGGGTCATGGCCAAGTGGGTCATGGCCAAGTGGGTCATGGCACAAGTATGTCATGGCACAAGTGGGTCACAGTCAATTGGGTCATGGCACAAGTGGGTCATGACACAAGTGGGTCATGGCCAAGTGGGTCACAGTCAAGTGGGTCATGGCACAAGTAGGTCATGACACAAGTGGGTCATGACCAAGTAGGTCATGGCACAAGTGGGTCATGGCACAAGTGGGTCATGGCACAAGTGGGTCATGGCACAAGTGGGTCATGGCACAAGTCGGTCATGGCACAAGTGGGTCATGGCCAAGTGGGTCATGACCAAGTGGGTCATGGACAAGTGGGTCATGGCACAAGTGGGTCATGGCACAAGTGGGTCATGGCACAAGTGTGTCATGGAACAAGTGGGTCATTACCAAGTGGGTCATGGCACAAGTGGGTCATGGCACAAGTGGGTCATGACCCAAGTGGGTCATGACCAGGTGGGTCATGACCAATTGGGTCATAACCAAGTGGGTCATGACCAAGTGGGTCATGACCAAGTGGGTCATGATCAAGTGGGTCATGATCAAGTGGGTCATGATCAAGTGGGTCATGATCAAGTGGGTCATGAACAAGTGGGTCATGGCACAAGTGGGTCATGGCACAAGTGGGTCATGGTCGTCCTCCTGCAGGTGGTGATCCTGCCCTACGCCAAGGACGGTACCCCCAGCAAGGCGCCCCCCGCATGCCCCTCCCCCGCGGGCTGCCCCCCCGTGCCCCCCAACCTGCGGGTCATCCACCGGGACCAGCTGTCTGTGGTGCGGGGGGCGCCCCTCCCCCCTGGGGGGGCTCATCCCCCATCTACTGCCGGTGAGTCCTGCGATTTATTATATCTATCAATATATATGACCTATTTTTATATATGACCTAAAAATTTAAGACGGAATAATCATGGAAGAATGGAAAACGTTTAATTTTTATAATAGTTTTTTCATTTTATACAATTTTCATATAATAATCACTTATTTATTTCATTTTTATGTTATATAATTGGAGTGTAAACATACCGCGTGGTAACAATAAAAGTTTAGACGAGACGACATTCGAATTATTAATTCTATATTATATTATTATTATAAAGTCTTTTTATATTAAAATAAGTCAAATAATTATATAACTAATGCCTCCCCCCTGCCCCCACAGGCGGGGGCACCAGCCGAGTCCCCGACTGCTACCAGCGGACCCCGCGACGCGTGCCGCTTCCCGAGACGGACGCGGCGCTACTGGCCATCGCGGTGGACAACAGAGGTGCTTATATACCCCAGCCCGGGCGCTGCCAGATGCACGATGCGTGGCCCGGGCGGTGCCAGATGCACGATGTGTGCTTATATACCCCAGCCGGGCGGTGCCAGATGCGCGATGTTTGCTTATATACCCCAGCCCGGGCGGTGCCAGATGCGCGATGTGTGCTTATATACCCCAGCCGGGCGGTGCCAGATGCACGATGTGTGCTTATATACCCCAGCCCGAGCGGTGCCAGATGCACGATGTGTGCTTATATACCCCCAGCGGGGCGTTGCCAGATGCGCGATGTTGTTGGCTGATGCACGATAATCGTGTTGGGTATAGCTATTGATACACGATCCTTAGGGAACATATCAGGTAATAGGTAACCCTAATACCCCCTAACCCCCCAGTCACTAACCTTCACACCCCCCGCAGGTATCCACGCTCTGGTGCAGGGGGCCGCAGGTGGCCCCGTGATATACGTTCACTAACCCCCCTCGCCCCCCGCAGGTATCCACGCCCTGGTGCAGGGGGCCGCGGGTGGCCCCGTGACATACGTTCACTAACCCCCTCTCGCCCCCCGCAGGTATCCACGCCCTGGTGCAGGGAGCCGCGGGAGGCCCCGTGACATACGTGGTGTACAGCCTGTGTAACGGGAAGGTGCTACAGGAGTACGCGCTCCCCACGCCCCCCGCGGCCTTCCTCGCCCACGCCCCCCACAACGTCCAGATCGCTGTCACGGGGGAGGTGAGTTCTGCCCCGTGACTTATAGGACACCCCTTTGTATACCTCCTCCTAGATCCTAGGTCCTAGATCCTCTTGCAGGATATGTATTCTATGTATCCTAGATAGCGCCCCTAGATCTCCCTCCTAGGCTCGCTAGTAAATCTATGTATTCATGACCACATATATGACCATATGTATGACTATATATGGCTGCATATATGTCCATAAATTTAAAATATATGTCCAATATATATATTTATATATATACCTCTTACCCCAGTATTACAACCACCCTCCCTCCCCCCCAGAGCGAGGGCGTCTGCATCGTCCTGGACGGCAACTCGACCATCTACCCCATCAACAGGGACGGCGACCGCCCACAGCCCCCCACTGGCGGGTGAGTCGTCCCCCACAGCTCCACTGGCGGGTGAGTCGTCCCCCACTGGCGGGTGAGTCGTCCCCCACTGGCGGGTGAGTCGCCCCCCACTGGCGGGTGAGTCGTCCCCCACTGGCGGGTGAGTCGTCCCCCACTGGCGGGTGAGTCGTCCCCCACTGGCGGGTGAGTCGTCCCCCACTGGCGGGTGAGTCGTCCCCCACTGGCGGGTGAGTCGTCCCCCACTGGCGGGTGAGTCGTCCCCCACTGGCGGGTGAGTCGTCCCCCACTGGCGGGTGAGTCGTCCCCCACTGGCGGGTGAGTCGTCCCCCACTGGCGGGTGAGTCGTCCCCCACTGGCGGGTGAGTCGTCCCCCACTGGCGGGTGAGTCGTCCCCCACTGGCGGGTGAGTCGTCCCCCACTGGCGGGTGAGTCGTCCCCCACTGGCGGGTGAGTCGTCCCCCACTGGCGGGTGAGTCGTCCCCCACTGGCGGGTGAGTCGTCCCCCACTGGCGGGTGAGTCGTCCCCCACTGGCGGGTGAGTCGTCCCCCACTGGCGGGTGAGTCGTCCCCCACTGGCGGGTGAGTCGTCCCCCACAGGCGGGTGAGTCGTCCCCCACTGGCGGGTGAGTCGTCCACCACTGGCAGGTGAGTCGTACCCCACTGACGGGTGAGTCGTCCCGCACAGCCCCCACTCCCCCTGCTGAGGGAGACTCTTATTAACACCCCCCCTCCACCAGGAGTGGCCCGCCCCTGCTGAGGGAGACCCTAATTAATCCCTCTCCCTCCCCCAGGACCGGTCCGCCCCTGCTGAGGGAGCCTACATGGCCGGACCTGCCGCCTCTGACGGCGGTGGCGGCGTCCCAACATTTTCTGCACGCCGCCGCCGCCACGCAGAAGAACACCGTCGCCCTCCTCGTCCTCTGCGCCGCCCGCCCCGCCCTCCTCACGCCCGTCCTCGCCCTCGACCTGCCGTCCCTCACTGCCGCCCTCGAGTCCCTCAGAGGTGGGTTGTCGTCCCTCAGAGGTGGGTTGTCGTCCCTCAGAGGTGGGTTGTCGTCCCTCAGAGGTGGGTTGCCGTCCCTCACTGCCGCCCTCGAGTCCCTCAGAGGTGAGTCCCTCAGAGGTGGGTTGTCGTCCCTCACTGCCGCCCTCGAGTCCCTCAGAGGTGGGTTGTCGTCCCTCAGAGGTGGGTTGCCGTCCCTCACTGCCGCCCTAGAGTCCCTCAGAGGTGGGTTGTCGTCCTCTCAGAGGTGGGTTGTCGTCCCTCAGAGGTGGGTTGTCATCCCTCACTGCCGCCCTCGAGTCCCTCAGAGGTGGGTTGTCGTCCCTCAGAGGTGGGTTGTCGTCCCTCACTGCCGCCCTCGAGTCCCTGAGATGTGGGTTGTCGTCCCTCACTGCCGCCCTCGAGTCCCTCAGAGGTGGGTTGTCGTCCCTCAGAGGTGGGTTGTCCCTCAGGGGTGGGTTGCCGTCCCTCACTGGCGCCCTCGAGTCCCTCAGATATGGGTTGCCCGTCCCTCAGAGGTGGGTTGCCGTTCCTCAGAGGTGGGTTGTCGTCCCTCAGAGATGGGTTGCCGTCCCTCAGAGGTGAGTTGTCGTCCCTCAGAGGTAGGTTGTCGTCCTCAGAGTGCTGACGTTGCTGTATATATAAATATACATGCATACATATACCTATATACTGTATACATACATCAAGATATATCTGTAATAAATGTTGGTATTTTATATATAGTATAGGGAGCTGTACATGTATAGTATGTGCTGACGCGGCTGTAAATGTATATATAAATACATTTATGTAAATGAATATAAAATAATATACTATATATACATTTATATTATAGCTAGCTGTATATATATTATATGCTGACATGCTGACGTTGCAAATGCTGACGTGGCTGTATATAAATGTATATAATATATATAAATATGTATATTTGTAATGAATTTATATAATGCATTATATATATATATAGAGTATAATAGTATAGTTAGCCGTATCTATATTATGTGCTGACGTTGCAGACGCTGACGTGGAGGCGGTGCTGTCTGAGCGGTGCGACGGTAACCGCAACGTGCTGCACGCCTGCGTCAGCACCTGCTGCCCTACGGAGAGTCAGGACCCCGACCCTGACCCCTGCCCCGACCCTAAGGACCCTTTCTTGAACCTGGTCAACTGGCCGCCGTCCTCTGGTGGCGGCCCGCCGTCCAATAGTGGCGGCCCGCCGTCCAATAGTAGCGGTCCGACCCCAGATGAGACCTCCGATCCCGCCGCTCAACAGACTCGTCCGGCGGTGTCGGGCGCCGCCGCTGACGCGGCGGCGGTGGACAGGCGGACGGTCTCGTTGGCCATCCTGCGGACCATCTGCTACAGTTGGCGGTTCTCTGGCCACCAGCTCCGGCAGCTACTGGCGGCCACTGATTCTAATGGACAGACGCCATTTATGGCCGCCGTGGCCGGCCGCGCGTATCGGGCCGCGCTTGTCCTCCTCGATGTCGTCCAGCGGACCGCCAGGATGGACGCTTTGGACGACGAGGGATACAAGAGGGCGGTGGACGCCATGATCTTCCCCCCGGGTGAGTGGGGGGGGCGGTGGGGNGACCCAAGAGTGCAAGACCTGCGGCCTCATAGGTGGGCTAGACCCTAGTGGGCTGGACACTAGACCCTAGTGGGCTGGGCACTAGTGGGCTAGACCCTAGTAATAGACCCTAGAGTGCAAGGCCTGCGGCCTTATAGGTGGGCTAGACCCTTGTGGGCTGGGCACTAGTGGGCTGGTCACTAGTGGGCTGGCTGCACACTAGTGGGTGGGTTAGACCCTAGAGATAGATACTAGACCCTAGAGTGCAAGGCCTGCGGCCTTATAGGTGGGCTAGACCCTTGTGGGCTGAGCACTAGTGGGCTGGGCACTAGCAATAGACCCTAGGGTGGGCTGGGCACTAGACCCTAGTGGGCTGGGCACTAGTGGGCTGGGCACTAGCAATAGACCCTAGGGTGGGCTGGGCACTAGACCCTAGTGGGCTGTACACTAGTAATAGACCCTAGAGTGGGCTGGACCCTAGAGTGCAAGACCTGCGGGCTCATAGGTGGGCTGGGCACTAGTGGGCTAGACCTGCGGCCTTATAGGTGGGCTGGGCACTAGTGGGCTAGACCCTAGAGTGCAAGACCTGCGGGCTTATAGGTGGGCTGGGCACTAGCAATAGTGGGCTGGGCACTAGTGGGATAGACACTAGTGGCTTGGCTAGACCTTCGAGTGCAAGACCTGCGGGAGTATAGGTGGGTTAGACCCTAGCGGGTAGATCGTAGACCCTAGAGTGCTAGACCTGCGGCCTCATAGGTGGCTGCACACCAGTGGGTAGACTTGAAGGTGGGCTGGTTAGACCCTAGTGGGCTGCACACCTGTGTGGTAGACTCTAGTGGGTAAATCCTAGACCCTAGAGAGCACGACCTGCTGCCTCATAAATGGGCTGGGCACTAGTGGGCTGGACACTAGACCCTAGTGAGTGGGCTAGCTCCTAGTAAGCAGAGCCTAGTGTTTAGGCTAGGGACTAGTAGGTGGGCTAGATCCTAGTGGGCTGGCTATACCTAGTGAGTGGGCTGGCTCCTAGTGGGCAAGCCTTAGTGCTTAGGCTAGACTCTATTTAGTGCTTGGGCTGCACACTAGTTGGCAGATACCAGACCCTAGTGGGTGGGCTAGACTTTAGAACATCTAGGCTTAGAGTCTAGACCCACAGAGGGTCTAGAAAATATATTCAAATAGCCCATCAATTATCATTTCCTTTGACAATAAATTTTTAATTGAAGCAAACACATTACCTTGCAATTTATCTTTAAATTAACCTTATCTTTAACACTGACCGTATCTTTAACAGTCTTTGGTCTTTGTTAAAAAAACACAATTTCTTTTTGAATTACACCAAAGTATTTTCACTTTTCTTTACTATATGCATTGTAGTTATTAGTAGCCCTTGTATATTGTGTAAGTTTTCACTTTAAAAATTGGTAAAATAAATAAGTCATTTTGATAAACAATTCAATGTGCTGCTGTACGGAGTGTGCCAGAGTGTGCCACAACTTTATACTGTGCCACAGACTCGCTGTGCTGCTGTACGGAGTGTGCCAGAGTGTGCCACAACTTTATACTGTGCCACAGACTCGCTGTGCTGCTGTACGGAGTGTGCCAGAGTGTGCCACAACTTTATACTGTGCCACAGACTCGCTGTGCTGCTGTACGGAGTGTGCCAGAGTGTGCCACAACTTTATACTGTGCCACAGACTCGCTGTGCTGCTGTACGGAGTGTGCCAGAGTGTGCCACAACTTTATACCTGTCTCTTATACACATCTAGATGTGTATAAGAGACAGGTCTAGTGCCATCAGGACGGGCCATCAGGCATCTAGGTAACATCTAGTGCATCTAGGTAACGTCTAGTGCATCTAGGTAACGTCTAGTGCATCTAGGTAACGTCTAGTGCATCTAGGTAACGTCTAGTGCATCTGGGTAACGTCTAGGGCATCTAGGTAACGTCTAGTGCATCTAGGTAACGTCTAGTGCATCTAGGCAACGTCTAGTTCATCTAGGTAACGTCTAGTGCCATCAGGTATCTAGGTAATGTCTAGGGCATCTAGGTAACGTCTAGTGCATCTAGGTATCGTCTAGTGCCATCAGGGCGGGCCACCTGGCATCTAGGTGTCGTCTAGAGCATCTAGGTATAGTCTAGGGCATCTAGGTATAGTCTAGGGCATCTAGGTATCGTTTAGGGCATCTAGGTATCATCTAGGGCATCTAGGTATCGTCTAGGGCATCTAGGTATCGTCTAGGGCATCTAGGGCATCTAGGTATCGTCTAGGGCATCTAGGTATCGTCTAGGGCATCTAGGTATAGTCTAGGGCATCTAGGTATAGTCTAGGGCATCTAGGTATATCGTCTAGGGCATCTAGGTATCGTCTAGGGCATCTAGGTATCGTCTAGGGCATCTAGGTATCGTCTAGGGCATCTAGGTATCGTCTAGGGCATCTCATGCCCGCCTCTTGTCCCCTAACCTGCCGCCCCCCGCAGGTTCTCCCTCCTCCGCCGCCTGGTCCAGGAGACGTCCCCTAACCTGCCGTCCCCTAACCTGCCGTCCCCTAACCTGCCGCCCCCCGCAGGTTCTCCCTCCTCCGCCGCCTGGTGCAGGAGACGTCCCTCATCACGCAGGTGAACGGGCGGGGGGAGCACCTGCTGCTGTTCCTGCTGCAGACGGTGCGCCGCCAGGGGCGCGAGCAGCGGCAGTGGGGCGACGCCAGGGGCGCCAACTCCCGCAAGACGGCGTCCGCCGTCGCCGCCGCCGCCCTTAAGGAGGAGGCCGCCGCTGCAGGTGGGTGGCGGGCGGTGGGGAAGTGGGGAGGGACTGTGTTGCTGTAGGTGGGGCGGTGGGGTGGTGTTGCTGTAGGTGGGGCGGTGGGTTGTGTTAAGGGTAAATAATACCAAACCCAATTCTACTTTTCCCTAGGTTGACTCCAACCCCACCTTCTCAAGGCGACCCCAAGTCCCCCTTGATAAGACCTCAGTAACCCCCCTTCCCCCGCAGGGTCTGAGGTGCCAGACCACCACCTGGAGCCCCCCAAGTTCAGCAGGCGCGCCCTGGAGCATCTGCTGCAGGACTGGCGCGCCGTGGAGGCCCTCATCATGACGGGTGGGGGCTAGCTTATCTTATCTGTCTTATCTTAGGTGTGTTATCTTAGGTATTCCATCTTAGGTCATGTCTACCCGTAATCTCAAGCCTTATCTGAGGTCCTATCTAGCCCTTATCTATAGCCTTATCTTAGGTCCTATCTAGCCCTTATCTTAGGTATTATCTAGTCCTTATCTTAGGTCTTATCTAGTCCTTATCTTAGGTCTTATCTAGCCCTTTTCTTAGGTTTTATCTGAGCCTTAAATTAGGTCTTATCTAGTCCTTGTCTTGGTTCTTGAATAGGTCTTATCTAGTCCTTATCTTAGGTCTTAAATAGGTCTTATCTAGTCCTTATCTTAGGTCTTATTTAGTACTTATCTTAGACCCTAAATAGGTCCTATCTAGCCCTTATCTTAGGTCCTATCTAACCCTTATCTTAGGTCTTATCTAGCTTATCTTATGTCCTATCTATTATCTTAGATAGGACCTAAGATAAGGGTGTGTTATCTCAGGTGTATTAATTCTAGCTTCATAAAACGGTTCCTATATAGTCTTATCTTAGGTCTTATCTAGTCCTTATCTTAGGTCCTATCTGGTCCTTGTCTTAGGCCTTATCTAGTCCTTATCTTAGGTTTTATCTAGTCCTTATCTTAGGTCTTAAATAGGTCTTATCTAGTCCTTATCTTAGGTCCTATCTAGCCCTTATCTCTAGCCTTATCTTAGGTCCTATCTAGCCCTTATCTCTATCCTTACATTAGGTCCTATCTAGCCCTTATCTCTAGCCTTACCTTAGGTCCTATCTAGCCCTTATCTCTAGCCTTACCTTAGGTCCTATCTAGCCCTTATCTCTAGCCTTACCTTAGGCCTTTATCTCTACCCTTATCTTAGGTCCTATTTAGCCCTTATCTCTGGCCTCATCTCAGGTCCTGTCTCTAGCCCTATCTTAGGTCCTATCTAGCCCTTATCTTAGGTCCTATCTAGCCCTTATCTTAGGTCCTATCTAGCCCTTCTCTTAGGTCTTATCTAGCCATTATCTCTAGCCGTATCTTAGGTCCTATCTAGCTCTTATCCCTAGCCCTCATCATAGGTCCTATCTAGCCGTTATTTTAGGCCATATATATCCCTTATCTTAGGTCTTATATCTATCCTTATCTTAGGTCCTATCAAGCCCTTATCATAGGTCTTATCTAGACCTTATCTCTAGCCTTATCTCAGGCTCTATTTAGCCCTTATCTTAAGTCCTATCTAACTCTTATCTCTAACCTTGAGTCTTATCTAGCCCTTATTTTAGGTCATATTTAGCCATTATTTCAGGTCCTATCTAGCCCTTATCTCTAGCCTTATCTCGTGTCTCAATATCAGCTAATTTTTAGCCCCATATTTGAGGTTATCTAAGCCCCATCATGCCCCTCGGCCCCATCACTAATGCCCCTAGGCCCCATGACGCCCCTCTGCCCCATCACTAATGCCCCCCTCCCCCCAGGGTACCGCGAGGGCCCCACTCCTGGTGGGGATGAGGGGGACGACGAGGTGGGCTACATGCGCCACCAGGGCCACACCGCCCACCTCGACAAGTTCACCCACTGCCTCCTGGTCAAGCTCGCTGAGCAGGTGGGTGAGGGTGACCCACATGGGTGAGGGTGACCCACATGGGTGAGGGTGACCCGCGTGGGGGAGGGTGGGGGAAGACACCCACTGCCTCCTAGTCAAGCTTGCTGAGCAGGTGGGTGAGGGTGACCCACATGGGTGAGGGTGACCCACATGGGTGAGGGTGACCCACGTGGGTGAGGGTGACCCACGTGGGGGAGGGTGGGTGAAGGCACCCACTGCCTGCTGGTCAAGCTCGCTGAGCAGGTGGGTGAGGGTGACCCACGTGGGTGAGGGTCTGGGGGAAGGCACCCACTGCCTCCTGGTCAAGCTTGCTGAGCAGGTGGGTGAGGGTGACCCACATGGTCACTCGTCTCGACTCTCAACCCTAACCCCTCTGCCCCCGACCCCTCACTCGTCTCGACTTCCAACCCTAACCCCTCTTACGCCTGACCCCTCGCTTGTCTCGACTCCCAACCCTAACCCCTCTGCCCCCGACCCTTCACTCGTCTTGAACCCTAACCCCCTCCACCACCCACCACCCGCCTCTGCCCCCGCCAGGTGGTGGAGACAATGGACGAGCTGGAGACAGTGCTGTTCGCTGACGAGCATCTCGAGCGGCGGGCCGGTGCCAGCGGCGGGAGCGGCGGCGCCCCCGCCAGGAACATTGCGCCCCAGAGCCTCCAATGGGCCCTCAGGTGCGTGGTGGTGGGGCCTTAGGTCCTGGGTCTTGTCTTAGGTCCTGGGTCTTGTCTTAGGTCCTGGGTTTTGTCTTAGGTCCTGGGTCTTGTCTTAGGTCCTGGGTCTTGCCTTAGGTCCTGGGTCTTGCCTTAGGTTCTGGATCTTGTCTTAGGTCCTGGGTCTTGCCTTAGGTCCTGGGTCTTGCCTTAGGTCCTGGGTCTTGCCTTGGGTCCTGGGTCTTGCCTTGGGTCCTGGGTCTTGTCTTAGGTCCTGGGTCTTGCCTTAGGTCCTGGGTCTTGCCTTAGGTCCTGGGTCTTGCCTTAGGTCCTGGGTCTTGCCTTGGTCCCGGGTCTTGTCTTAGGTCCCGGGTCTTGTCTTAGGTCCTGGGTCTTGCCTTAGGTCCTGGGTCTTGCCTTAGGTCCTGGGTCTTGCCTTAGGTCCTGGGTCTTGCCTTGGTCCC
>NW_025945244.1:89449-90241 GCF_000764305.2 Hyalella azteca | reverse complement strand
CTGTAGGTCTGGGGGCTGTGGGGGACCTGTAAGTCTGGGGGCTGTGGGGGACCTGTAAGTCTGGGGGCTGTGGGGGTATGGGGGTCTTGACTCGTTATGGGTGAGCTAATGTTTCCTTAACCCCCCTAATGGGTTATCTAATGCCTCATCAACACCAGTAATGGGTGAGTTAATGCCTCCTTAATTCCACTAATGGGTGAACTAATGCTTCATTAACCATCCCTCCTAATAAGTGATCTAATGCCTCATTAACTCCCATTAATAGGTGACCTAATGCCTCCTTAATTCCACTAATGGTGATCTTATGCTTCATTAACCCCCAACAAATGGGCAAATGGGTCCCAACACTAATGGGCGAGCTAATGCCTCTTTAACCCTCCATTAGTGGGCCAACGGGTCCCCCCACTAATGGGTTCACTAATGGGCCCTGTGGTCCCGCAGGCGCCGCCTGTGCGTGACGGAGGGCGGCGGTGGCGGGACAGCGGCGGGTCGGCGGGACGCGCTGTCGTACGTGCTGTCCCTACTGCGGGCCAACGGCAACGAGCACCGGGACAACCTGCCTGAGATGGACGTGGCCGCCCTCAAGCATGTCGGTGGGTCGTGGGTCCATGTGGGTCATGGGTCCATGTGGGTCATGGGTCCATGTGGGTCATGGGTCCATGTGGGTCATGGTCCATGTGGGTCATGGGTCCATGTGGGTCATGGGTCCATGTGGGTCATGGGTCCATGTGGGTCATGGGTCCATGTGGGTCATGGGTCCATGTGGGTCATGGGTCCATGTGGGTCATGGGT
>NW_025945244.1:76185-88759 GCF_000764305.2 Hyalella azteca | reverse complement strand
CTGTGAGGCAGGGAGTCAGGTCTGGGTGGCTGTGAGGCAGACTCCGCCACTCACTCCCTCTTCCTCACCACCCCTCACCCCACTCCCCCACCACCCCTCACCCCACTCCCCCACCAGGTGGCCCGCCGCTTCATGGCGTCGGTGGTGCGGGTGTTCGTGGTCCTGCACGCCGAGACCTCCCCCAGCGCCGGGGGGAAGAAGAAGCTCCCCACCTCCCACCCACTCGCCAAGTGTGCCAAGGTGGGTTCTCACCCTCCTCCCCCGCTCTACCCCCTCGGGGGTGTTGGTGTTTCACACTCTGCCGTCCATTCTTATTATCTGTTTCAAGCCAATCTTTGTAAAGGCTCGTCTTTTCCAAGCCAATATCTGTATTGGCTCTTCTTTTTTTAAGCCAATCTTTGTATCGGTTTGTCTCTATCGAGCCAATCATGCAGTGCTCAGTCACCCTGCAGTAGGAGAAAAGTTCCCTAACTGCCCCACCCTCTCGTGCGTCTCCTGCAGGATACAGAGTGACACTAATTAGAGTCACTAATTCCGTCCACTAATTAATTTAGTGGAATTTTAATTCCGTCCACTTTTTAATTAGGAGTAACGCTAGATATAATATATAGTGACACTCCGTCCAGAATTAGTGACACTAATTCTTCCCCCCTCCCCCCGCAGGTGTTCTCGAGGCTCCTCCCCCTGGGGGTGTGGGAGCTGGCCTCCGCGGCGGCCGCCGTCCTCCTCCCCGTGCGCCTCAACTGCGTCAAGCCCACCGCCGTCTTCCCCACCTCCCCAGCCCACCTGGACCACTGGCACACCGCCGAGGACCTCTTCCAGGTACTGGCCCCACTCAGGTACTGGTCCCACTCAGGCCCTAGGCCCCTAGTTCGACTCAGGCCCCCTAGTTCGACTCAGGTCCCCTGGTTCGACTCAGGCCCCCTAGTTCGACTCAGGCCCCTGGTCCGACTCAGGCCCCCGGTCCGACTCAGGCCCCTGGTCCCACTCAGGTCCCTGGTCCGACTCAGGCCCCCTAGTTCGACTCAGGTCCCTGGTCCGACTCAGGCCCCTTGGTCCGACTCAGGCCCCTGGTCCGACTCAGGCCCCTGGCCCGACTCAGGCCCCCTGGTCCGACTCAGGCCCCTTGGTCCGACTCAGGTCCCTGGTCCGACTCAGGTCCCTGGTCCGACTCAGGCCCCACCCCTGGTCCGACTCAGGCCCCCTGGTCCGACTCAGGTCCCTGGTCCGACTCAGGCCCCCTGGTCCGACTCAGGTCCCCTGGTCCGACTCAGGTCAGCCAATCATTGACGGTATTTCAAGCAAAATCCACCAATCATAGACAAGAAAATGGAGCGTAAGTAATTACGGTCACTTAGCGAGTTTTGAAAGTATGGGCCCTGATCCTTGTACTGCGTCGCTACCTACGTAACGTATTACTACGTCGTATTATTACGTCGCTACCTACGTAACGTATTACTACGTCGTACTATTACGTTGGTACCTACGTATTACTACGTCGCTACGTCGTATTATTACGTCCTATGGATTACTACGTCGCTACCGCGCAAGTAAGGTCCGACATCAATGTTACCAAGGCGGCTACGCTTTTGATATGCACAAGAGATTAGAAATGAACACGGCTAATAGTGAACGATGTCCACCGTTCACAATATAATCACTAATTAAAAAATGTAATCACTAAATAAACAATGTAATCACTAATTAAACAATTTAATAACTAATTATCCAAATAAGTTAACGTAATAATTAATTACCTGAATAAATCCACCTAATTACTAATTAAATAAATAACTTGTGCAGGTGGAAGCCCTGGTACGGCCCCCCCAGCGCCCCCCCAGCAGCAGCTCGCCTGCAGCAGCTGCAGCGTCTGCAGCAGCTGACCGCTCGTCTGCAGCAGCTGCAGGCAGCAGCAGCAGCAGCAGACCTGCAGCGTCTGCAGCTGCAGGCGGCAGGCGGAGGGCGGCGCGCAACAGCAACACAGACAACGATGACAGGCGAGACCTTAAACTGCACAGTTCGTCTGGGCTTGAACCCGCGACTCGTTGCACAGTTCGTCTGGGGTCGAACCCGCGACTCGCTGCACAGTTCGTCTGGGGTCGAACCTGCGACTCGCTGCACAGTTCGTCTGGGGTCGAACCCGCGACTCGCTGCACAGTTCGTCTGGGCTTGAACCCGCGACTCGCTGCACAGTTCGTCTGGGCTTGAACCCACGACTCGCTGCACAGTTCGTCTGGGGTCGAACCCGCGACTCGCTGCACAGTTCGTCTGGGCTTGAACCCGCGACTCGTTGCGCAATGAACCTTCTAACATCATAAATTATTGCATTATTATTGTCGTTATTTTTATCAGTGTCGTCATGTATATTGTATTATAATATATTTATTGTTATATTAACTTTTATTATATGACCTTACAGTGAACACGAAGGAGGCGCTGATGGGGGCGGAGGGCCCCCCGCGGACGGTGGGGGTGACGCAGGGGGTGCGGGAGGCGACAGTGACATCGAGATGCTCGAGACTGATAGTGATAGTGATGATAACATCGAGGTGATGATAGTGATGGTGATAATGATAAACAAATAAGATCAAAAGATTTGACTAGTATTTTATTGGGTGATGCTAGTGATCATTAGTGATACCTAGTGATGATAAGAAAAACGATAAGACTAGTATATTTAATAGATGATGCAATCATTCGATGATAAAATGATTATCATGACAGCTGCAATAGGGTTAATTAATGATAATTATTCGATGATAAAATAATGATTAACAAATAAGATCAAGTGATAGAGACTATTATTTTCCATGGATGATGCAAGTGATCATTTGGGATAATGATAATAAAAAAATGATAAAACTAGTGCAATAAATGATGCAATCATTCGATGATGAAATGATTATTATGACAGCGTGGCGGCGGCGGGGACCAGCAGCAGCAGGCGGCGGCCGACGCCCACCACCACGACGTGCGCGATGATGACGATGATAGTGCAGAGTCCAGCCCTGGGGAGGACGAGGAGGATGATAGTGAGGTGAGGGGGTAGCTAATCCCCAACCCTAACCCCTCTTCCCCTGACCCCCTCATTCGTCTAGAACCCTAACCCCCTACCCTCGACCCCTCACTCGTCTTGAACCCCAAACCCCCTACCCCGACCCCTCACTCGTCTTGAACCATAACCCCCTACCCCCGACCCCTCACTCGTCTTGAACCCTAACCCCCTAACCCCGACCCCTCACTCGTCTTGAACCCTAAACTTAATCCCCCTGACCCCGACCCCTGACCCCTCACTCGTCTTGACCCCCTAATCCCTCGACCCCTCACTCGTCTCGACCCCCAATCCTAACCCCGACCCCTCGCTCGTCTTGACTCTCAACCCTAACCCCGACCCTTCACTCGTCTCGACCCCAACCCTAACCCCGACCCCTCACTCGGCTCGACTTCCAACCCTAACCCCTCTACCCCCGACCCTTCACACGTCTCGACTTCCAACCCTAACCCCTCTACCCCCGACCCTTCACTCATCTCGACTTCCAACCCTAACCCCTCTACCCCCGACCCTTCACTCGTCAAGGTCCTGGGTCTTGCCTTAGGTTCTGGATCTTGTCTTAGGTCCTGGGTCTTGCCTTAGGTCCTGGGTCTTGCCTTAGGTCCTGGGTCTTGCCTTGGGTCCTGGGTCTTGCCTTGGGTCCTGGGTCTTGTCTTAGGTCCTGGGTCTTGCCTTAGGTCCTGGGTCTTGCCTTAGGTCCTGGGTCTTGCCTTAGGTCCTGGGTCTTGCCTTGGTCCCGGGTCTTGTCTTAGGTCCCGGGTCTTGTCTTAGGTCCTGGGTCTTGCCTTAGGTCCTGGGTCTTGCCTTAGGTCCTGGGTCTTGCCTTAGGTCCTGGATCTTGAATAAACTCGAATTATTCCCTTATATTAATAGATGATTGATCACTGAATAATTGAATATCGATTTAATAATAATCTTGGGTCTTGTCTTAGGTCCTGGGTCTTGCCTTAGGTCCTGGGTCTTGTCTTGGGTCCTGGGTCTTGCCTTAGGTCCTGGGTCTTGTCTTAGGTCCTGGGTCATGAATAAACTCGAATTATTCCCTTATATTAATAGATGATTGATCTGTGTATGATTGAATATTGATTTAATAATATTAATCAATAATTATAACAAATAAGATGTTTTATAATCATTATTTGATTTATTTTACTTGATGCATTGCAGGAGCTTGCGGGGCAGCGGCCCCGGTTCCTCCTTGGGAGGCTCGGGCCCCAGCAGCGGGGGTGCGAGTGGTGGCCCCACGGCCCCCGCGGGGCTCATCTACATCGACCCCACGTCCCTACGACGCCCCTCCCCAGCCTCGTCGTCGTCAGCAGCTGCAGCAGCCGCGCTGTCAGCTGCAGCAGCGGCTGACAGCGTCAGCATCGCTGCCAGCAACCACACGCTCGCCCGCACCTTCACCATCCTGACGCGGACGCTGGCGCAGCTGCTCACGCAGGTCAGGGCCTGACACTGCCTTTAATTATAATATATTTGTAGTATATAGGTAATATACATCATATTATATATATTTAATATACAGCTGCTGACGTAGGTCAGGGCTGACACAGCCTCTAATTATTATATATAGGCTGTATATTGGTAATATATATTATATATATAGCTTATATTATATATTATCTTACCTATAATATATTATATGTATATATTAATGTACGAGTATGAAGCGTTATAGATAAAATATTATTATATATCGTTTTAAATACTGTGTGGATATATTATTGTATGAATTGTTATTGATACAATATTACGTATATAATGTATCATTGTAGATATATTATCATGTTATATATCAATACAAATATCAGTGTATATATTAAGTAACTAATATATTATGTATATATATATTAACATATGGATGCATTGGGCAGGCGCTGACGGGGGCGCGCTCGCCCCCCCAGGCGGGGGAGGCGGGGGGTGAGGTGCAGCTGACACTGCCAGGAGTAAGTCAGCTGCTGCAGCAGGTGGACAGTCAGCTGCAGCCCGCCTGGGACTGGCTGCTGTCCCTCATGGACACCACGGAGGCCCAGCTCAGGTTTGGCCGCCAGCTCAGTCAGGCCATCGAGGCCGCCGCCCCCGCCACCACCACCACCGCCGCCGCCGCCGCTGCTGCTTCGGTCCTCCCCAGCAGGTGGGTGTTGGGGGCCCCATGTTTGGGGGAGGGGTAATCATACGGGGGAGGGGCTGTCTCTTATACACATCTAGATGTGTATAAGAGACAGGCTTGAACCCGCGACTCGTTGCGCAATGAACCTTCTAACATCATAAATTATTGCATTATTATTGTCGTTATTTTTATCAGTGTCGNGGGGGAGGGGTAATCATATGGGGGAGGGGTAATCATATGGGGGAGGGGTAATCATATGGGGGAGGGGTAATCATACGGGGGAGGAGGGGTGAATGGTATTAACCACTCATAACCATTCATGTCGGTATTGATTGTCATCAGTAATCATTGGTAGCATTGCTAATTATTTTCCTGGGTAATCATAATCATCAGTAATTATAGTAACTGGTAATAAACTAATTATCTCTGTAAAGTAACTCTGGTAATTTTATAAATTATATATATAGGTAATATCTGTAACTTTACGGTAATTATCAGTAATTCTGGGGTAATGATTGGTAATAGCCTAGCATTTTTTGGTAATATGTGGGTATCATTTGCTGGCCATGTATTATTAGGCACCCATTACCCCCCTCACTTCCCCCACAGCAGCGCCCCCAGCAGCAGCAGCGGGGGAGGGGCCCGGGCCCGTGGGTCCAGCAGGAGCCTCTCCTTCATAGGCGCCTCGGTCACCTCAGCCCTGTCCCGGTGGGTCCGGGGGACACGGTGGGTCTGGGGGACCCGGTGGGTCCGGGGGCTGTGGGGATGGGGGACCCGGTGGGTTTGGGGGCTGTGGGGGACCTGTAGGTGTGGGGGCTGTGGGGGACCTGTAGGTCTGGGGCTGTCTCTTATACACATCTAGATGTGTATAAGAGACAGGTCATATACGAATGAACTCCTCGATCAACGGCCAATGTTGTTTCCCAGCTTTTTGGCGCAACTGCTGGAATAAGTTCTACTTTTACAAGAANGGTCCATGTGGGTCATGGGTCCATGTGGGTCATGGGTCCATGTGGGTCATGGGTCCATGTGGGTCATGGGTCCATGTGGGTCATGGGTCCATGTGGGTCATGGCTGGAGGTTGGGCCCATGGGTCGTGACCGGGTCTCTAACTGGGTCAATGTTCGGTGGCTGGACTCCTAAATGAGTCCATAGGCCATGGCTGGGCCCTGGGGTCATAGCTGGGTCCATGGGTCATAGCTGGTCCCATGGGTCGAAGCGGGGCCCCTGAATGAGTCCATGGGCCATGGCTTAACCCATAGGTCGTGGATGGACTTGTGACTGGGTCCATTCTCCGTGGCGGTGTTCTTGGGTCGCCCTCAGACTCCTGGCGTGAGGGAAAAGTCGCTCTCCCCTCACCCGTTAGCCCTTAGGGAAGGCACCTGATGATATGTGTATATAATGTTATACATAATACAAATGTGTAATTGTATGTTATACATTAGTTGTATAATACCTGATGATGTATATTTAATGTTATACATAATATACATAAAATGTATTTGTATGTAAGATAATACATGTATAAAATAACACAAGATGTACCGCATACAAATAATGTATTTGTATATAATATAATATTTGTATAATGTAACACAAGACGTACCACACAGCATATGTTTTCGACGCCCTCATGAGCTACGTCCGCTGCTGCGACGTGGACGCCTCGTCGTCTTCGTCGCCGCCGTCGTCCGCCGCTCCCCGCACTGCGCCGCCCGCCTCGGCCACCTCTCCCCCCTCCTCCTCCCCCGCCACCCCCTCCAACATCAACCCTCCCACCGCCGCCGCCCCCCACGTCCCCAACGACCCCATCGCTCCCTGGGACCGGGACGACGAGGATGACGATATGCTGAGTGATGACGTCCCCACCAACATCCTCCAGCCGCCGCCCCCGCCGCCTGTCTCTTCTTCTCCCGACATGGGACCTACAGGATTAGGGCCATCTGGGTCCGCTGGGATGGGACCATCTGGGTCATCTGGGATGGGACCGTCTGGGTCCGCTGGGATGGGACCCTCTGGGCCTGCTGGGTTGGGACAGTCTCCAGGATTGGTACTTCAAATGGACCCGTTCGCGGGACTCCCTTTCTGCTCGGGCCACAGGATGAACCCCGTGGCGTCGGGACTGCACCGGGCGGGGACGGCGTCCATGTTCCCCGCCATGGAGACGGAGACCCGGGACTTGTCGTCCCCAGTTGAGGCGGCCGCCCTCGTGGACGAGATGGCCGCCGCCCGCCGCCACGTCTTCTTCCAGGTGAGCAATGCGTGGCGGAGGTACGATAGTGACGGGACAATTGGGTGGCTGAGGTACGATAGTGGCGGCGCTGTTCGATGGCGGAGGTACGATAGAGGCGGGACTGTTCGGTGGCGGAGGTACGATAGTGACTGGACTATTGGGTGGCTGAGGTACGATAGAGGCGGGACTGTTCGGTGGCGGAGGTAAGATAGTGGCGGGGCTGTTGGGTGGCGGAGGTACGATAGTGGCGGGACAACTGGGTGGCTGAGGTACGATAGTGGCGGGACAATTGATGGCGGAGGTACGATAGTGGCGGGATAATTGGGTCGCTGATGTACGATAGTGGCAGGACAATTAAGTGCCTGAGGTACGATAGTAGCGACACAATTGGGTGGCTGAGGTACGATAGTGGCGACACAATTGGGTGGCTGAGGTACGATAGTGGGTAACAGTTGCGTGTAACAACTTTGACGTAAAAGCATTAAGAATCTATTACATTTGTTTTTAAATAAAACACCACGTAATTGTTACTGCTGTTATTATTGTTGCTCTTGTTATTGATGGTAATATTAGCAATTGGGTGGCTGAGGCACGATAGGGGCGGGACAACTGGGTGGCTGAGGTACGAGAGTGGATAACAGTTGCGTTAACAACTCCGTTGTAAAAGCATTATCAATCTATGACATTTGTTTTAATATAAGACCACGTTATTGTTATTGATGACTAGTTTTAAATAAAAGACCATGTAATTATTATTGTTATTGATGACTAGTTTTAAATAAAAGACCACGTAATTATTATTGTTATTGATGACTAGTTTTAAATAAAAGACCACGTAATTATTATTGTTATTGCTGACTAGTTTTAAAATAAAAGACCACGTAATTATTATTGTTATTGATGACAATATTAACGAGGGTTCGTATTGCAGCGGAGCCCCTCGACCCTGTGCCTGGGGTCGGGCCCCCCCGACGTGTTCGCCACCCCCCTCCCCGAGGCGCTCCCCCTGGCCGACCGCCCCCACCTCCTGCAGCCCACCGCCCGCGGGGAGGACCTGTGGGGCACCCACCGCCCCTACACCCGCAACACGGGTGCGTGGGACACGGGGGGGCTGTGGGGAGATGGGTGTCACGGGGTCTAATATTTTCTTTGGGTCCAGTCATATCGTGGGGGTCTAGTCATACCTAGGGGGTCTAGTCATACCTTGGGGGTCTAGTCATACCTTGGGGGTCTAGTCATACCTTGGGGGTCTAGTCATACCTTGGGGGTCTAGTCATACCTTGGGGGTCTAGTCATACCTTGGGGGTCTAGTCATATCTTGGGGTCTAGTCATACCTAGGGGGTCTAGTCAGTCATACCTGGGGGTTTAATAATCCCTCCCTTGGGGTCTAGGCATACCTTGGGGGTCTATTCATCCCTTGGGGTGTATTCATCCCTTTGAGGGTCTAGTCCGTTTTTGTTGTCTAGTCATACCTTGGGGTCTATTCATCCCTAACCCCATCTCACGTGTGCAGGTGAGGGGACCAACCTGCCCCTCAGTCGACCCCTCGGGCCCCTCGGGATGGGCCAGAACCTCGTCAGGTCCTCAGAAGTCCTCGGCCCAGCGAGCTATTCTAACCCCTTGGGTAGTCCCCTCGACATGGAGGGAAATGAATCTTCTTTTAACCCCTCCCGACCCCTGGACCCTAATTTCAACCCCTCACGACCCCTGGACCCTAATTTCAACCCCTCCCGACCCCTGGACCATAGCTTCCCCTCCGCCCGATCTTCAGACTTCAATTTTAACCAGACCCCGAGGGGCTATAACCCTGAAGCTGACCTGCTAGACCTCCTGCATATACTAGACACAGGCTGCGTCATCACCAACCCCACCGCCAACCCCAACCCCACCACCGCCACCACCGCCGCCGAATATCTCGTAGACCTCAGCGTCGGCAGAAGCAGGGTGCGTTGTTACACTCAATGTGTGGCGTGGGTTGTTGTTACCTTATCTTATGACTTTATGAGTTCGGGACTTCCTAGTCCCCGGTCACGCTGATGCGCCGCCTTCGTCGTCCTCCGAGTCGTCGCTAGGCAGGTCACCCCGCCCTCGGGTCCCGGATGTAACGTTGCACGTCTTCTGTCATTTGCCCTTTTTTGGGCCAGCTTTTGCAAGTTACGTTTTGGTTACGTTTTTTTAACTTGAAATTTTTCCGCAGGACGCGTCGTCGTCGGCCGCCCTTAGGGCGCCCATAATCGTCACCCCCCGACGGGTGAGCGTGACCACCGGCCTCCCCCAGCCCCCCTCCTCCTCCCCATCACCCTACTACCCCCCCTCATCATCTGGGGGTGATAACCCCCACCCCTCCCCCCAGGACCCCCTCGTCAAATCAGTGATCGTCAGAGTAGGGGGCAGCACCACCCCCTCACAAACCCCCACCACTCCCCCACTCTCCGTACCCTATAACCCCCCACCTCCGTCGGAGAACCCGAGTGAGCCCGTGATCCAGCCCGGACCCGTGATCCAGCCCGGGCTGGTCCGCCGTGGGGTCCGGCAGGAGCTGCTGCTGGGGCGCTGGAGGTTCACGCTGGAGCTCTTCGGGCGGGTCTTCATCGAGGACGTGGGCCAGGAGCCCGGGTCCGTTATCGTCCAGCTGGGGGGCTTCCCTGTGAAGGAGGCCCGCTTCAGGCGGGACATGGAGAAGATACGCAACAACCAGCAGCGGGACCTGTCCCTCTCCAAGGTGGGGACCTGTGGGGACCTGGCACTGTACGAGGTGGGGACCAGTGGGACCTGTCCCTCTCCAAGGTGGGGACTAGCGGGACTTGTCCCTCTCCAAGGTGGGACCAGTGGGGACCTGTCCCTCTCCAAGGTGGGAACCTGTCCTTCTCCAAGGTGGGGACCTGTCCCTCTCCAAGGTGGGGACCAGTGGGACCTGATCCTGTTTTAGGTGGGGACCTGGCACTGTCTATATTGGGGACCAGGGAGGACCTGTCCCTCTCCAAGGTGGGGACCAGTGGGGACCTGTCCCTCTCCAAGGTGGGGACCAGCGGGACCTGGCCCTGTCTAAGGTGGGGACCAGGCAGGACCTGACCCTTGAAGGTTGTGAGGGTAGTGAGGGGTCATTGTGAGGCTAGTGAGGGGTCATTGTGAGGGTAGTGAGGGGACGTTGTGAGGGTAGTGAGGGGTCGTTGTGAGGGAAGTAACCGTGCCCTTGCCCTCAGATGGAGCGCGACCGCTGTGCCCTCATCTGCCAGACGTTCAAGGAGTTCAACTCCCACTACAGCGGCGCCCACAGTGGCACCCACCGGCGCCCCCAGCACCCCCAGGTGGGTGACAACTGCCCCACCGGCGCCCCCAGCACCCCCAGGTGGGTGACAACTGCCCCCATCGGCGCCCCCAGCACCCCCAGGTGGATGGGTGACAACTGCCCCAGCACCTACAGGTGCCCCCAGCACCCCCAGGTGGGTGACGTTATTGAAGTCTCTTAGCGCAGATATAATTTGTAACAGTTCTGTATAGGACAGCGATGCCTCAACATACAAACGCCTCCACATGCACATTTTTTTTTCTACAAACCTGAGGTTAGAGATCCATGAACATGTTTGCTTGTGGACCGATTTGATGCTACCTATATATATTCACTTGTGTTAATACACATATAACAAAATTGTTCCCACGTACAAGCATTTCCTCGTATAAACCAAGTCACGGAACGAATTGAGTTTGTAAGTTGAGATATGGACTCGATGCCCTTGGCCTCTTGAGGACCTTTGGTCTAGGATATCTTATACTTTTTCTGTTTGGTACGACAGAAAATAATGCTATGTGACTGGTGGGAAAATTGTCTTGCATCCCTATGTAACGGACCCCTTGTCCCTATGTAATGGAACCACCTGTCCCTATGTAATGGACCAACCTGTCCCTGTGTAATGGACCCACATGTCTGTGGGACGCACATGTCCCTATGTAATGGACCCCTTGTCCCTATGTAATGGACCCCTTGTCCCTATGTAATGGACCCCTTGTCCCTATGTAATGGACCCCTTGTCCCTATGTAAACGGACCCCATGTAATGGACCCCTTGTCCCTATGTAACGGACCCCTTATTCCTATGTAACGAACCCCTTGTCCCTATGTAACGGACCCCTTGTCCCTATGTAACGGACCCTTTGTCCCTATGTAACGGACCCCTTATCCCTATGTAACGGACCCCTTGTCCCTATGTAATGGACCCCTTGTCCCTATGTAACGGACCCCTTGTCCCTATATAATGGACCCCTTGTCCCTATGTAATGGACCCCTTGTCCCTATGTAATGGACCCCTTGTCCTTATGTAGCGGACCCCTTATCCCTATGTAACTATGTAACGGACCCCATGTAATGGACCCCTTGTCCCTATGTAACGGACCCCTTATTCCTATGTAACGGACCCCTTGTCCCTATTTAACAGACCCCTTGTCTCTATGTAATGGACCCCTTGTCCCTTTGTAACGGACCCCTTGTCCCTATGTAACGGACCCCTTGTCCCTATGTAATGGACCCCTTGTCCCTATGTAACGGACCCCTTGTCCCTATGTAATGGACCCCTTGTCCCTATGTAACGGACCCCTTGTCCCTATGTAATGGACCCCTTGTCCCTATGTAACGGACCCCTTGTCCCCCAGACGAACCCCCCGCTGGCGGTCAACAGGGTCAAGGTCACGTTCAAGGACGAGCCCGGCGAGGGGTCAGGGGTCGCCCGCAGCTTCTACACGGCCTTGGCAGAGGCCCTCTTGTCAGCCCAGCCCTTGCCAGCCCTTGACACCTGCCAAGTGGCGTCGGTGAGTCCTTGTCAGCCCTTGCCAGCCCTTGACGCCTGCCAAGTGGCATCAGTGAGTCCTTGTCAGCCCTTGACACCTGCCAAGTGGCATCGGTGAGTCCTTGTCAGCCCTTGACACCTGCCAAGTGGCGTCGGTGAGTCCTTGTCAGCCCTTGCCAGCCCTTGACGCCTGCCAAGTGGCATCAGTGAGTCCTTGCCAGCCCTTGACACCTGCCAAGTGGCATCGGTGAGTCCTTGTCAGCCCTTGACACCTGCCAAGTGGCGTCGGTGAGTCCTTGTCAGCCCTTGCCAGCCCTTGACGCCTGCCAAGTGGCATCAGTGAGTCCTTGTCAGCCCTTGACACCTGCCAAGTGGCATCGGTGAGTCCTTGTCAGCCCTTG